>NC_057802.1:427922373-427922741 GCF_018294505.1 Triticum aestivum
AAGGGGTTGCCTTGCCCCCCAAGGCAAGGGGGAACCCCCCCCTTAGGGTTCCCAACCCTAGGCGCATGGGGGGAGGCCCAAGGGGGGCGCCCCAGCCCACTATGGGCTGGTTCCCTTCCACTTTCAGCCCACGGGGCCCTCCGGGATAGGTGGCCCCACCCGGTGGACCCCCGGGACCCTTCCGGTGGTCCCGGTACAATACCGGTAACCCCCGAAACTTTCCCGGTGGCCGAAACTCGACTTCCTATATATAATTCTTCACCTCCGGACCATTCCGGAACCTCTCGTGACGTCCGGGATCTCATCCGGGACTCCGAACAACTTTCGGGTTTCCGCATACATATATCTCTACAACCCTAGCGTCACCG
>NC_057802.1:427922842-427972226 GCF_018294505.1 Triticum aestivum
TTACCGGCAAGTCTCTTTACTCGTATCGCAATGCATGATCCCGTGACTAACGCCTTAGTCACATTGAGCTCATTATGATGATGCATTACCGAGTGGGCCCAGAGATACCTCTCCGTCACACGGAGTGACAAATCCCAGTCTCGATCCGTGCCAACCCAACAGACACTTTCGGAGATACCCGTAGTGCACCTTTATAGTCACCCAGTTACGTTGTGACGTTTGGCACACCCAAAGCACTCCTACGGTATCCGGGAGTTGCACGATCTCATGGTCTAAGGAAAAGATACTTGACATTGGAAAAGCTCTAGCAAACGAAACTACACGATCTTTTATGCTATGCTTAGGATTGGGTCTTGTCCATCACATCATTCTCCTAATGATGTGATCCCGTTATCAATGACATCCAATGTCCATAGTCAGGAAACCATGACTATCTGTTGATCAACGAGCTAGTCAACTAGAGGCTTACTAGGGACACGTTGTGGTCTATGTATTGACACATGTATTACGATTTCCGGACAATACAATTATAGCATGAATAATAGACGATTATCATGAACAAAGAAATATAATAATAACCATTTATTATTGCCTCTAGGGCATATTTCCAACGGGGGGTGTCCTATTTGCCGCGCGTAGCGGCAAATAACCGAACACTCTCACAAGAGTGCTCGGGGATGGGCCGGCCCATGTCTATCCAGCACAGTGCGGCATTTATAGAGTTCCCTGTCTGTTTTTTCACTAGTTTTTGGAACATTCTCGAAGCTTTGGTTTTTTTGTTTTGCCGTTTCGTTTTTATTGTTTTTTGTCCTTTCTTTTATCTCTGTTGAAATTCATAAATATCAAAATGTTTGGTGACATTTAAAAAGTTGTCCGCATTTTAAAAATCACAAAGTTGTAAAGAATGATTGATTTTTTTGAAAAAAAAACTCAGATTTCCAAAAAAATGATCGTGATTTACAAAAAAAATCACAATTTCAAAAATGTTTGGAATTGCAAAAGTATTCACTAATTTTAAAAATTGTTCACATTTCCAAAAAAATCTGATTTCCAATTTTTTTGTAGTTTTCAAAAAATGTTAAATATTTAAAAATTATTCATGCTTTAAAGTTTCTTCACAATTTTGAGTAATTTTTGGTATTTTGGAAATTGTTCAAAAATTCGAAAAATGCCACATCTTCAAAATTGTTTAGAATTTCAAAATTTGTCTTTTTTCAAATATATTTAGAGTTTATAAAAAATCAAAATTTTAATGAAATAAAAAACGATTGTAATTTCAAAAAATGTTTTCATATCTGTCGCTGCTTATAGCTCTTATGTTGTTATATACACATTTTCACCTAATTGCACACTAAATATAGTTGTAATTTAGAAAATCAACTTAAAAGGAAAGCTTGTCCTAAAATAGGAATTTAGCATTACCGTAGGGATGTAAACTGGGACCGTTTAAACCCACTTATGATCTAACACTTCAATAAAGTTTATTTTTCGTTGAAAATGAACTATCAAGCTAAAACTAACTAAATGAGACTTACAGGCGCCGTTATATGCCATTTACATCCCTACATAACCATAAAGATTGTATTTGTGTAATACTAGGATATTTGATTTTTAGCGGTTGTGTCGTCCGAAGGGCCCAAAAGGCTCTCATGGTCCATCTCTGCCTGATTCATCTTGTCGATCAACATTATGATGGACTCAGCTAAGGCTACTCATAGTGGGGATACTACCTCATAGTGCATAGTATCATCGACACGGATTTTTGGGACATGGTGCCACGCGAGGATGAAATCTGGGCAGTCCATGCATGCTGCAAGATTAGCACTTAATATAGCGAATTAATGAATACCGAAGTGATACAATGAGTTAATTTGATGAATACGCGTATGTGACAGGCATCTTAAATAGACTGGTGGTCTAGGCACTGGTTGGCATTTAAACGTGTCCGACTCACCTGTTGTACGTCTTGAATGGCACTTAATTAGTGTGGGCCTGCCGTTTTTGCTGTGGTTTGTTTTGCCTAAGCTCATTTTGTATCCGTATAACAAGAGGAGATAGCTCCAGCGGAAACAGATGTTAACAGGTTAGCCTATCGAGACTCTACTTGATCCTTCTTTTGTTTATTTGATCGCTTCAAGCTGTGCCCTATTCTGCTTCTTTTGTTTATTTGGTTACCGCTTGATCCTTCTTCATCTTGTGCTTCCTGGAACATTATGAGTAGTGAGTACTGTGTGGCTTATGCGTTTTCTTACGCTTATGTTTTGTTTCGATTATAAACTTGTTTTCTCCACACAAATGCAGCAATTAATACTTCCTGGGTGTCCTGATGGGCTGCAGGACAGTCATGGGTGGATTGATGGGGGTGCAGGCCGGTATTAATTTTCCTTTGTGATCAATTAAATGGCTGTTGGTAGTGGGATATTTATTCCCGTTTAAAAAAAATCCATTTGGAGAATAATAATAAAGGAAACCATGGCACTTTCTGGAAATCCTGATCCCTGTTAGCTGCACATCGTTATCTTCTGCATGGCAAGTGCATGCAAGACTTTGTCACTACGGGGGAGGCGTTTTGGCTCCCGGGTGCATTTGCACCCGGATGAACAGTATCCCAAAAAAACAAATTAAATGTTTTCAAAAAATTCTGAAAAAAATTGTAGATGATCGTGTTGGTGTCGCAAACATGCTTGACAAAATTCGCGCGGAACGGAGCAGCAGTGTTTCGTCGGCGAAAAAAACAAATTTAGGGTGACATTTGGTCTTTGATTTGTTTTTTTGCGCAAGCCAAAATGATTGACATTTTTGTCTCAAAATTTGCACGTCGCATTTGTATGTGACAAAGATGACAAAAAAAATTTGTCTCAATTTTTTCAACATTTGAAAAAAACAAAAGTGGGCCCGTGTGCAAATGCACCCGGGAGCCGAATTGATTTTCCGGATATCTCCATGGTTGGGTTCAGCTAGCTATGCAGACGAACAAAGTCGCAAGAATTAGAGCTGCGAGGTGGATAAAGGATGGTCTGCATGTTGCATTTAAAACATGATGGGTGCCTTCACGTCCTGTGAGCCATTTACAGTAAACGAATGGAGCCAGGCTGAAAAAGTTTATGCTGGTCCCGTCGTTTAAAAACTGACATGCTGTCGTGCCAGAACCCAGTCCACACCGTGTGCTACCTCGCGGGTGGCCGTTGGGGCTAAGATGCTGGCCACGAGCAGAGTTCAATGCGTGTGTTGCGTCGCGGGGCACGGCTGCATGTGTCAGCTGGGAATACGCGTCTATACCGTTTGCTATACGCAGAGGAGAGATCATTATACGACGGAAGTGTATTTAATTAGCACGAATCGCGCGGCAACGTACGGCGTCGATACCGACCACGCGTGATGGCATGTCCACTCGCGATTATTCGATAGTATCATAGATTATTATCATACATGATATTATTATTGTCATGCATGATACATAGTAGTATAACATTTATTATGATTGGTATCTACCTATGTACTCTAATTCTCTCATCAGCGTAATACCGCCGAAGATAACGTCACTATGGGCAGCCCGAGGGAGCGCTTTGCTAGAAAAACTAAGGGGAGCGCACATGATCAACAACTAATAAATCATTGTTGTTTGTATCTCTAGCTGTTCTGGCCCTTTCGATCTGCGGCTCGTAAATCGACTGGTGGAGGGAGGCTTGGCCCTCTTCTGCGGGGCGCCGCGGCGGCTTCCGTGTCTGGGTTCTCCAAGGTTGCGTCACCGGCGGGTGGCGGCCGTGCTGACGGCGTCGTTGGGCTCCTGGGCTGCGGCCCGGTGGTCCTGTCGGCGAGACGGGGCGGGGTGGAGCCCCCCTTCTGGCCTTTTGGTGGATCCTCCGCTCGCGGGCCTGCTGCTCGCCGGCCTTTGGTGGCCTCTGCGACGGTGCTGTAGTTGGGGGTCGCCGAACCTGGTCATCTCGACCGATACGGCTCGTCGGTGCCTGCTGGCGGCGAGGTGGATGGATCTGGCGTGGTGGTGGAGCCGCCATGGCGTTAGAGTTGTGCGGGCCAGCAGGTCTGCGGATCAGCTGCAGGTCATCACTGCCGGCTGCTGGTTGCGTGGGGGTGTGGAGGCCTGTTGCTCCGGGTGATAGCATGCGTGGCTGCTGCCGACACCGACGACGCGGTGCCTGTGGGCATCGTTCTACCTTCCTGAAGGGTCGTCGTGGAGCTCTTTGGCCTTGTACACCTCTGGGGTTCGTCTTCGGGTGAAAGCCTATGGCCCTGTCGCAGGGTCGGGCGACGGCGTTATTTTAGCGCCGCTTCCCTCCTTGGGGCGTCGTCTTTAAAATTTGTTCCCTTTGACGCTTTCCCTGGGCTGGACGTCCACAACATCAAGGTTGGCCGGTGCCCAACCGGTGATGCGAGTGGTTGGTGTTGCGAATTGTGCGGTGGTGACAATGGTGGTGTGCGGTGCTGGGTCGTGGCTGGTCCTTCTGATGTCGATGGTCTGATACGCCAATGGGTGCGCCTTTGTTTGTTTCTCGTTGTGGCAGAGAAGTCGGAGCTGCGCGTGGCGGGGCCCCGATGGCAATGATGACTCCATGAGGGCGATTTCAGCGGACGGTGCTCTCCGGAGATGCGATGGACTAGGTCCGTGCGAGGCTTGCAAGTTTCTCCTACGAAGCGCATCAACAAAATCGGAGCTGCTAGTCCTTGATGTCTCGACCGATTGTTTGGTTGTGTCGGCGAGGTCCTTGGTGAAGGAAATATGCCCTAGAGGCAATTGTTATTTATATTTCCTTATATCATGATAAATGTTTATTATTCATGTTGGAATTGTATTAACCGGAAACTTGATACATGTGTGAATACATAGACAAAATAAAGTGTCCCTAGTATGCCTCTACTTGACTAGCTCGTTAATCAAAGATGGTTAAGTTTCCTGACCATAGACATGTGTTGTCATTTGATGAACGGGATCGCATCATTAGGAGAATGATGTGATGGACAAGACCCATCCGTTAGCCTAGCATAATGATCGTTAAGTTTTATTGCTATTGCTTTCTTCATGACTTATACATATTCCTTTGACTATGAGATTATGCAACTCCCGAATACCAGAGGAACGCCTTTTGTGCTATCAAATGTCACAACGTAACTGGGTGATTATAAAGATGCTCTACAGGTGTCTCCGAAGGTGTTTGTTGGGTTGGCATAGATCGAGATTAGGATTTGTCACTCCGAGTATCGGAGAGGTATCTCTGGGCCCTCTCGGTAATGCACATCATGATAAGCCTTGCAAGCAATGTGACTAATGAGTTAGTTGCGGGATGATGCATTACAGAACGAGTAAAGAGACTTGCCGCTAACGAGAGTGAACTAGGTATGAGAATACCGACGATCGAATCTCGGGCAAGTAACATACCGATGATAAAGGGAATAACGTATGTTGTTATTGCGGTTTGACCGATAAAGATCTTCATAGAATATGTAGGAACCAATATGAGTATCTAGGTTCCGATGTTGGTTATTGACCGGAGATGTGCCTCGGTCATGTCTACATAGTTCTCGAACCCGTAGGGTCCGCACGCTTAACGTTCGATGACGATTTGTATTATGAGTTATGTGTTTTGGTGACCGCAGATTTTTTGGAGTCCCGGATGAGATTACGGACATGACGAGGAGTCTCGTAATGGTTGAGAGGTAAAGAATGATATATTGAAAGACGATATTCGGCCACCGGAATAGTTTCGGAGTGGTTCGGGTATTTTTCGGAGTACTGAGGGGTTACCGGAACCCCTCGGAGAAGTATTGGGCCTACATGGGCCATAGGGGAGAGGGGAGGTAGCCCACAAGGGGTGGCCGCGCCCCCTCCCATGGGGAGTCCGAATTGGACTAGGGGAGGGGGCGCGCCCCCCTTTCCTTCTCCTCTTCCCTCTCCCTTCCTCTTCCTCCCTCTGTAAGAAAGGAAGGGGGGGCGAATAGGACTTGGAGTCCTATTCGGTTTTGCCCCATGGCGTGCCCCTCTAGGCCGGCGGCCTCCTCCCCTCCTCCTTTATATACGGGGGCAGGGGGCACCCCATAGCACATTAATTGTTCTTAGTCGTGTGCCGTGCTGATAACCCACAAGTATAGGGGATCGCAACAGTTTTCGAGGGTAGAGTATTCAAACCAAATTTATTGATTCGACACAAGGGGAGCCAAAGAATATTCTCAAGTATTAGCAGCTGAGTTGTCAATTCAACCACACCTGGAAGACTTAATATCTGCAGCAAAGTATTTAGTAGCAAAGTAGTATGGAAGTAACGGTAACGGTGGCAAAAGTAACAATAGCAGTTTTGTAGTAATCGTAATAGTGGCAGCGAAAAAGTAACTAAGCAAAGATCAATATGTGAAAAGCTCGTAGGCAATGGATCAATGATGGATAATTATGTCGGATGTGATTCCTCATGCAACAGTTATAACATAGGGTGACACAGAACTAGCTCCAGTTCATCAATGTAATGTAGGCATGTATTCCGAATATAGTCATTGATGTCTACTACAGAACCTTCTTCTTGTAGACGTTGTTCGGCCTCCAAGTGCAGAGGTTTGTAGGACAGTAGCAAAGTTTCCCTCAAGTGGATGACCTAAGGTTTATCAATCCGTGGGAGGCGTATGATGAAGATGGTCTTTCTCAAACAACCCTGCAACCAAATAACAAAGAGTCTCTTGTGTCCCCAACACACCCAAAACAATGGTAAATTGTATAGGTGCACTAGTTCGGCGAAGAGATGGTGATACAAGTGCAATATAGATGGTAGATATAGGTTTTTCTAATCTGAAAATATAAAAACAGCAAGGTAACTAATGATATAAGTGAGCACAAACGGTATTGCAATGCGTTCAAACAAGGCCTAGGGTTCATACTGTCGCTAGTGCAAGTTCTCTCAACAATAATAACATAATTAGATCATATAACTATCCCTCATCATGTAACAAAGAGTCACTCCAAAGTCACTAATAACGGAGAACAAATGAAGAGATTATTGTAGGGTACGAAACCACCTCAAAGTTTGATAACCCACAAGTATGATCAATTGTAGCCTCTTACGATAAGTAAGAGTGTTGAACCCAACGAGGAGCTAAAGGTAGAAAAAATATTCCCTCAAGTTCTATCGCCCACCGATACAACTCTACGCACGCTTAGCTTTCGCTTTACCTAGAACAAGTATGAAACTAGAAGTACTTTGTAGGTGTTTTTGGATAGGTTTGCAAGAATATAAAGAGCGCGTAAATAAAAATTGGGTGCTATTTAGATAAAGATAAAATAAAGTAAATATAGCAAGTGTGGAAAAGTGGTGGTAGGATTTGCGAAATTGTCCCTAAGCAATTGACTACTTTACTAGACCGATAGCAAGTTTTATGTGGGAGAGGCCACTGCTAGCATGTCATCCCTGACTTGGAATTCTATGCACTTATGATTGGAACTATTAGCAAGCGTCCGCAACTACTAACGTTCATTAAGGTAAAACCCAACCATAGCATTAAGATATATTGGTCCCCTTCAATCCCGCATGCATCAATTTCTATGCTAGGTTGAAGCTTCTGTCACTCTTGCCCTCCAATACGTAGTCCTATCAACATACAACTAACCCTGTGGTGTGATCCACGCGCGCGCTCATATGATGGGTACCAAAGGACAGCAACATAACCACAAGCAAATTAAACCAATCATAGCAATTCATCAATCACCGATAGGACAACGAAAATCTACTCAGACATCATAGGATGGCAACACATCATTGGATAATAATATGAAGCATAAAGCACCATGTTCAAGTAGAGGGTACAGCGGGTTGCGGGAGAGTGGACTGCTGTAGATAGAGGGGGGAAGGTGATGGAGACGTTGGTGAAGATGGCGTAGGTGTTGGTGAAGATCGTGGTGATGATGATGGCCCCGGCGGCGTTCCGGCGCCACCGGAAGCGAGGGGGAGAGAGCCCCCCCCTCCTTCTTCTTCTTCCTTGACCTTCTCCCTTGGTGGGAGAAGGGTTTCCCCTCTGGTCCGTGGTCTCCATGGCGTAGGAGGGGCGAGAGCCCCTCTGAGATTGGATCTGTCTCTCTGTCCCTCTCTGTTTCTGCGTTCTCGATTCATCCCTTTCACCGTTTCTTTTATAATCGGGGATCCGTAACTCCGATTGGGCTGAATTTTGGACACGACCTCTATCCGGAAATTAGCTTTCTTGCGGCGAAAGAAGGGCTCCAACCGCCTTACGGGGTGGCCATGAGGGTCCAGGGCGCGCCCCCTGCCTCGTGGCCCCCTCGGGCATCGTATCGCGTTGATTCTTCTTCCCAAAAGTCACAAATATTCCAAAAAAATCTCCGTCGGTTTTTATCCCGTTTGGACTCCGTTTGATATGGATTTTCCGCGAAACAAAAAACATGCAACAAACAAGAACTGGCACTGGGCACTGGATCAATATGTTAGTCCCCAAAATAGTATAAAAAGTCGCCAAAAGTGTATGAAAGTTGTAGGATATTGGCATGGAACAATAAAAAATTATAGATACGGTGGAGACGTATCAACATCCCCAAGCTTAATTCCTGTTCGTCCTCGAGTAGGTAAATGATAAAAAAGATAATTTTTGATGTGGAATGCTACTCAGCATAATCTTGATCACATAATCTAATCATGGCATGGATATTAACACACGAGTGATTCAAAACAATAGTCTATCATTTGACATTACGACAATAATACTTCAAGCATGCTAATAAACCAATCATGTCTTTTCAAAATAACACGGCCAAAGAAAGTTATCCCTACAAAACCATATAGTCTGGCTATGCTCCATCTTCATCACACAAAGCGTTCAAATCATGCACAACCCCGATGACAAGCCGAGCAATTGGTTCATACTTTTTAACGCGCTTCAGCCTTTTCAACCCTCACGCAATACATGAGCACAAGCCATGGATATAGCACTATGGGTGGAATAGAATATAATGATGGAGGCTTGTGTGAGAAGACAAAAAAGGAGAAAGTCTCACATCGACGCGGCTAATTAACGGGCTATGGAGATGCCCATCAATTGATGTCAATGTGAGGAGTAGGGATTGCCATGCAACGGATGCACTAGAGCTATAAGTATATGAAAGCTCAAACTGAAACTAAGTGGGTGTGCATCCAACTTGCTTGCTCATGAAGACCTAGGGCATTTGAGGAAGCCCATCGTTGGAATATACAAGCCAAGTTCTATAATGAAAATTCCCACTAGTATATGAAAGTGATAACTCAAGAGACTCTCTATATGAAGAACATGGTGCTACTTTGAAGCACAAGTGTGGTAAAAGGATAGTAACATTGCCCCTTTTTCTCTTTTTTTGCGGGCTTCTTTGGCCCCCCTTTTTTATTTAGGCTTCTTTGGCCTCTCTTTTTTTGGGGGGCGGGGCAATGCTCTAATAATGATGATCATCACAATTTTATTTACTTACAACTCAATATTACAACTTGATACTAGAACAAAGATATGACTCTATATGAATGCCTCCGGCGGTGTACCGGGATGTGCAATGATCTAGCGTAGCAATGACATAAAAAAATGGACAAGCCATGAAAACATCATGCTAGCTATCTTACGGTCATGCAAAGCAATTTGACAATAAATGCTCAAGTCATGTATATGATGATGATGGAAGTTGCATGGCAATATATCTCGGAATGGCTATGGAAATGCCATGATAGGTAGGCATGGTGGCTGTTTTGAGGAAGATATAATGAGGCTTATGTGTGATAGAGCGTATCGTATCACGGGGTTTGGATGCACCAGCGAAGTTTGCACCAACTCTCGAGGTGAGAAAGCGCAATGCACGGTACCGAAGAGGCTAGCAATGATGGAAGGGTGAGACTGCGTATAATCCATGGACTCACATTAGTCATAAAGAACTCATATACTTATTGCAAAAGTTTATTAGCCCTCAAAGCAAAGTACTACTACGCATGCCCCTAGGGGGATAGATTGGTAGGAAAATACCATCGCTCGTCCCCGACCGCCACTCATAAGGAAGACAATCAATAAATAAATCATGCTCCGACTTTGTTACATAACGGTTCACCATACGTGCATGCTACGGGAATCACAAACCTCAACACAAGTATTTCTACTAATCCACAACTACCCACTAGCATGACTCTAATATCACCATCTTTATATCGCAAAACTATTGCAAGGAATCAAACATATCATATTCAGTGATCTACAAGTTTTATGTAGGATTTTATGACTAACCATGTGAATGACCAGTTCCTGTCATCTCTCTAAATAGATATAAGTGAGGCAAGAGAGTTTAATTCTTTATACAAAAGATATGCCCACGCTCTAACAAATATAAGTGAAGCAAAAGAGCATTCTACAAATGGCGGTTTTCTATGTGAAGAGAAACAGGCAATCCAAACTTCAAATGATATAAGTGAAGCACATGAAGCATTCTATAAAGCCATACTCAAAAGATATAAGTGAAGTGCAAAGAGCATTCTATAAATCAACCAAGGACTATCTCATACCAGCATGGTGCATAAAAGAAAAATGAAAACTAAATGCAAAAGACGCTCCAAGATTTGCACATATCGCATGAACGAAACGAATCCGAAAACATACCGATCCTTGTTGAAGAAAGAGGGGATGCCTTCCGGGGCATCCCCAAGCTTAGACGCTTGAGTCTCCTTGAATATTTACTTGGGGTGCCTTGGGCATCCCCAAGATTGAGCTCTTGCCTCTCCTCCTTCTCCTCACATCGAGACCTCCTCGATCATCGAACACTTCATCCACACAAAACTTCAACAGAAAACTCGGTAAGATCCGTTAGTATAATAAAGCAAATCACTAATCTAAGTACTGTTGCAAACCAATTAATTTTGTTTTTTGCATTATAGCTACTGTAATATGACTTTTCCATGGCTTAATCCACTGATAGGAATCGATAGTTTCATCAAAACAAGCAAACTATGCATCAAAAAAGGAATCTGTCTTAAACAGGACAATCTGTAGTAATCTGAACATTCACCATACTTATAGTACTTCAAAAATTCTACCAAAATTAGGAACAATAAAAAATTTGTATAGAAATACAGTACAAAAAGTTTCAGAACCGTTTGACGTTCCAGTAAAAAATGTAAAATCGCGCACTACAGCCAAAGTTTATGTCCTGCACCGCACAAACCAACAAGCATTGTAAACATCCTAAAGGCAAACCTTGGCACATTATTTTTATAATACAATGGAATTGTACAAGGGGATAATTATTTTTGTTGAAAAATTTCTGTAATCAAGATTCACAAAGTTTCCGTGAGCATGAACAAAGTTCAAGGCTAGCTCCCACTTTAACAATGCTCGTCTTTCTCACTTTCACTTTCCTTTTTTGAAAAAGTTTTAGGTTCCCCTCTTTATTTATTTTTTGTTTTTAAACTTTATAAAGGCTAAATGACTCTCTAAAACTTCCGGGTTGTCTCCCTGGCAGCACTTTCTTTAAAGCCATTAAGCTAGGCATATAGTGCACAAGTAATGGATCCACCCGGATCCCAAGGTATATCAAAGCCAATTTTAATTAGCAATGATTTGTGATTTAGTAGTGAGCACAAAGTAACATATATCATGTAATGACGAAGTCTAACTCTCTTCCTATGCATCGGCATGTCATAAAAGAACAATTCATGCACACAAAGTAAAGGCCAATGCATAGTATAAACAGTTTCTTGCAATTTTATCATGTGGGAAACATAGAGAGGTGGAGATAGAGTTCCTCTCTCATAATAATTGCAAGTAGGAGCAGCAAGCACATGCATATTATATCTATCAAAATCATCATGTGTAGCGGTAAAAGGCAACCCATCAATATGATCCTTAATAAGGGCAAACTTCTCCGATATAGTGTAGTCGGGAGAATTCAAAAAGATAATAGGACTATCATGCGTGGGTGCAATAGCAACAATTTCATGTTTAACATAAGGAACTATAGCAAGTTCATATCCATAAGCATAATTCATATTGGCATCTTGGCCACAAGCATAGCAAGCATCATCAAAAAGGGATATTTCAAGAGAATCAACGGGATCATAATAATCATCATAGCAATCATCCTTCGGTAAGCACGAAGGGAAATTAAATAATGTATGAGTTGAAGAGTTGCTCTCATTAGAAGGTGGGCACGGGTAGATAATCCGCTCTTCCTCCTTTTGTTCTTCGCTCTCCTCATCATCTTTTTCATCCAATGAGCTCACAGTGTCATTAATTTCTTCTTCCATAGACTCCTGCAAAATATTAGTCTCTTCTTGGACAGCGGAGGAGTCCTCAATATATGGTTTAACATAGGCATTAGAAGCATAATTATCATAACAATATTCAAGTATGGCAAAATTTTCAGATTTGTAGAGAGTAGCATCATACTTTTCAATCAAAGAAGCAATTTCATAAGCACCCTTAAAAGCAACAAATTCTTCAATTTGTTGAACATCATAGTAATTATAAACACCCTTAGCATACGAAGATACGATTCCATTATCACTAAACAAACATTGGTAGGGAAGGTGTTTCTTAGGGTCTTCAAAACAACAAGTAAAATCATAAATTTCACATAAATTCCAAGCATAACATTGCAAACGATGAATTTGATCCAGTAAAAGTTTCCCTTTTTGAGATATGCGGTGTCGCACATAACAACCATGCTCATCTAAAGATTTTCCCTCAACTAAGCTAGTTGGGGTTTCAGCACGAGCACATAGGGATCGAAGATGATCCAAGTAAAAAGCTTCAGGAGTGTGATAGATTTTGAGTGGTTCTTCAACCATTGGTTCTGTAGGTACAACTAGTTTTTTTGGTATTTTGCGTTTCCTACCCATAACTAAGGATATAAAACAACTAAGAACAGCAAATAAAAATTACTTAGTGATAAAGCAAACAAGCACACACGAGAATATTCACCCCACGCTATTCCTCCCCGGCAACGGCGCCAGAAAAAGGTCTTGATAACCCACAAGTATATGGGATCAATTGTAGCCTCTTTCGATAAGTAAGAGTGTCGAACCCAACGAGGAGCTAAAGGTAGAACAAATATTCCCTCAAGTTCTATCGACCACCGATACAACTCTACGCACGCTTAGCGTTCACTTTACCTAGAACAAGTATGAAACTAGAAGTACTTTGTAGGTGTTTTTGGATAGGTTTGCAAGAATATAAAGAGCGCGTAAATAAAAACTAGGGGCTGTTTAGATAAAGACACAATAAAGTAAATATAGCGAGTGTGGAAAAGTGGTGGTAGGAGTTGCGAAATTGTCCCTAAGCAATTGACTACTTTACTAGACCGATAGCAAGTTTTATGTGGGAGAGGCCACTACTAGCATGTCATCCCTGACTTGGAATTCTATGCACTTATGATTGGAACTATTAGCAAGCGTCCGCAACTAGTAATGTTCATTAAGGTAAAACCCAGCCATAGCATTAAGATATATTGGCCCCCCTTCAATCCCGTATGCATCAATTTCTATGCTAGGTTGAAGCTTCTGTCACTCTTGCCCTCCAATACATAGTCCTATCAACATACAACTAACCCTATGGTGTGATCCACGCGCGCGCTCATATGATGGGTACCAAAGGACAACAACATAACCACAAGCAAATTAAACCAATCATAGCAATTCATCAATCACCGATAGGACAACGAAAATCTACTCAGACATCATAGGATGGCAACACATCATTGGATAATAATATGAAGCATAAAGCACCATGTTCAAGTAGAGGGTACAGCGGGTTGCGGGAGAGTGGACCGCTGTAGATAGAGGGGGGAAGGTGATGGAGATGTTGGTGAAGATGGCGTAGGTGTTGGTGAAGATCGCAGTGATGATGATGGCCCCGGCGGTGTTCTGGCGCCACCGGAAGCGAGGGGGAGAGAGCCCCCCTCCTTCTTCTTCTTCCTTAACCTTCTCCCTAGGTGGGAGAAGGCTTTCCCCTCTGGTCCATGGTCTCCAGGGCATGGGAGGGGCGAGAGCCCCTCTGAGATTGGATCTGTCTCTCTGTCCCTCTCTGTTTCTGCGTTCTCGATTCTTCCCTTTCACCGTTTCTTTTATAACCGGAGATCCGTAACTCCGATTGGGCTGAATTTTGGACACGATCTCTATCGGAAATTAGCTTTCTTGCGGCAAAAGAAGGGCTCCAACCGCCTTACGGGGTGCCCAGGAGGGTCCAGGGCACGCCTGACCCCCTAGGGTGCGCCCCCTGCCTTGTGGCCCCCTCGGGCATCGTATCGCGTTGATTCTTCTTCCCAAAAATCATAAATATTCCAAAAAAAAATCTCCGTCGGTTTTTATCCCGTTTGGACTCCGTTTGATATGGATTTTCTGCGAAACAAAAACATGCAACAAATAGGAACTGACACTGGGCACTGGATCAATATGTTAGTCCCAAATGTAGTATAAAAAGTTGCCAAAAGTACATGAAAGTTGTAGACTATTGGCATGGAACAATCCAAAATTATAGATATGACGGAGACGTATCAAAGTTATCCTTTCTGATTGATCTATTCAAGAGTCCGTAGTAAAATAACACGAAGCTATTCTTTCCGTTCGATCTATCATAGAGTTCGTACTAGGATAACACCTTAAGACACAAATCAACCAAAACCCTAATGTCACCTAGATACTCCAATGTCACCTCAAGTGTCTGTGGGTATGATTATACGATATGCATCACACAATCTCAGATTCATCTATTCAACCAACACAAAGTACTTCAAAGAGTGCCCCAAAGTTTCTATCGGAGAGTCAAGACGATAACGTGTGCCAACCCCTATGCATAAGTTCACAAGGTGAACCCGCAAGTTGATCACCAAAACATACATCAAGTAAATCACGTGATATCCCATTGTCACCACAGATAAGCACATGCAAGACATACATCAAGTGTTCTCATATCCATAAAGACTCAATCCGATAAGATCACTTCAAAGGGAAAACTCAATCCATTACAAGAGAGTAGAGGGGGAGAAACATCATAAGATCCAACTATAATACCAAAGCTCGCGATACATCAAGATCGTACCACCTCAAGAACACGAGAGAGAGAGAGAGAGAGATCAAACACATAGCTACTGGTACATACCCTCAGCCCCGAGGGTGAACTACTCCCTCCTCGTCATGGAGAGCGCCGGGATGATGAAGATGGCCACCGGTGAGTGTTCCCCCCTCCGGCAGGGTGCCGGAACTGGCCCCGATTGGTATTTTGTGGCTACAGAGGCTTGCGGCGGCGGAACTCCCGGTCTATTGTGTTCTCCGATGTTTTTAGGGTATATGGATATATATAGGCGAAAGAAGTCGATCAGGGGAGCCATGAGGGGCCCACAAGGGTGGGGGCGCGCCCAGGGGGTAGGGCGCGCCTCCCTGCCTCGTGGCTTCCTCGAAGCTTCCCAGACGTCTACTCCAAGTCTCCTGGATTGCTTCCGTTCCAAAAATAACTCTCCCGAAGGTTTCATTCTTTTTGGACTCCGTTTGATATTCCTTTTCTTTGAAACACTAAAATATGCAAGAAAACAACAATTTGGGCTGGGCCTCCGGTTAATAGGTTAGTCCCAAAAATAATATAAAAGTGTTTAGTAAGGCCCATAAACATCCAAAACAGATGATATAATAGCATGAATACTTCATAAACTATAGATACGTTGGAGACGTATCAGCATCCCCAAGCTTAATTCCTACTCGTCCTTGAGTAGGTAAATGATAAAAGAAATAATTTATGAAGTGTGAATGCTAGAAGGTGCACAAGTTTGATCAATGATAATTTCAATCACCTTTTCTAGCATCATCGTATGTCATAACATCAGCTCATCTCATAAAACTTTTCATGATCAAGTAACAAACTATTCACATGTTAAAGTATAGATCATAAACTTTCTTGAAAACTAACAAACCGTGTTATTAGTCATCAAACAATTACAATTCATCTTATTTTCAGGACGAGTCTATGTCAGAGCTTTGATTCAGCAAACTTCACATACTCAACTATCATTTAGTCTTTCACAATTGCTAACACTCACGCGATATTTATGGGTTCAAAGTTTTAATCAGATACAGAGAAAGATAGGTCTTATAGATTCGCCTCCCAACCTTTTACCTCAAGGGTAATGTCAACAATAATAGTTCATGATGCCTTACATCCAATTGGATATATATATCAGGATCTTTCCAACACAATGTGCTTGCCAAAGGATAAAATGTAAAAAGGAAAGGTGAAGATCACCATGACTCTTGCATAAGGTATAAGACAAGAATAAAAGATAGGCCCTTCGCAGAGGGAAGTAGAGGTTGCCATGCGCTTTTATAGTTGGATGCACAAAATCTTAATGCGAAAGAACGTCACTTTATATTGCCACTTGTGATAGGGACCTTTATTATGCAGTCCGTCGCTTTTATTGCTTCCACATCACAAGATCGTATAAAGCTTATTTTCTCCACACTAATAGATCATACATATTTAGAGAGCAATTTTTATTGCATGCACCGATGACAACTTACTTGAAGGATCTTACTCAATCCATAGGTAGGTATGGTGGACTCTCATGGCAATACTGGTTTAAGGGATGTTTGGAAGCACAAGTAGTATCTCTACTTGGTGCAAAGAATTTGGCTAGCATGAGGGGGAAAGGCAAGCTCAACATGTTGGATGATTCATGAGAATATACTTTATTTCAGATATAAGAAAACATAACCCATTATGTTGTCTTCCTTGTCCAACATCAACCTTTTAACATGTCATATTTTAATGAGTGCTCACAATTACAAAAGATATCCAAGATAGTATATTTATATGTGAAATCTCTCTTCCCTCAATATTCTTTCATGAATTGTTCAAGTGACCAATACAATGTTTGCTAACCTTCAATAAATTTACCACCTCTACTTCTTATATGTGAAGTCATTACTCCCCATGGGATAAGCATATGAAACATATATAATTTCAGATTTATGATATTCGCTCATTCAACTATTTACTCATAGGATATAAGTGAAGCACACGAGTAAATGACAAACTACTCCAAAGAGATACAAGTGAAGATCAATGAGTAGTTAAATAATTATGTAGCTATGTGAAGACTCTCTCTCATTTAAGAATTTCAGATCTTGATATTTTATTCAAAGAGCAAGCAAAACAAAATAAAATGACATTCTAAGAATGGCAAACATCACGTGAAGAAGCAAAAACTTAGGATCAACCGAAACTAACCGATAGTTGTTGAAGAAGAAAGGTGGGATGCCAACCGGGGCATCCCCAAGCTTAGACGCTTGAGACTTCTTGAAATATTATCTTGGGATGCCTTGGGCATCCCCAAGCTTGAGATTTTGTGTCTCCTTAATTCTTCTCATATCACGGTCTCCCTAAATCTCAAAAGCTTCATCCACACAAAACTCAACAAGGACCCGTGAGATAAGTTAGTATAAACCAATGCAAAAACCTTATCATACTCTACTGTAGCAAATCACGAAAATTATTATTCAACATTGCATACTAAATGCCTCTGCATATTTAATAGTCCTATCCTCAAATAGAATCATTAAACAAGCAAACATATGCAAACATAACAGCAATCTGCCTAAACAGGACAGTCTGTAAAGAATGCAGCAAGATCCATACTTCCCTAGCCCCAAAAATTATGAAATAAAATTCCCACTGTAGTAAATTTATCAGAGCTTATTATGCAAAAGGTTTCAACATTTTATCACATTACGACTTTTCTAGGGAATTTTCTCAACAGCGGTAAACTTTCTGTTTTCAAACAGCAACATGTAGACTTGCAAAATAGGCATAGTAAAGGCTATCAATGCCACTTCTATTGAAATAAAAGATGCAAAACATTGTTATAAATAACAGCAAGCAAATACTAACAAAATAAAATGACGCTCCAAGCAAAACACATATCATGTGGTGAATAAAAATATAGCTCCAAGTAAAGTTACCGATAAACGAAGACGAAAGAGGGGATGCCATCCGGGGAATCCCCAAGCTTAGGCTCTTGGTTGTCCTTGAATATTGCCTTGGGGTGCCTTGGGCATCCCCAAGCTTAGGCTCTTGCCACTCCTTATTCCATAGTCCATCGAATCTTTACCCAAAACTTGGAAACTTCACAACACAAAACTTAACAGAAAACTCGTAAGCTCCGTTAGTATAAGAAAATAAATCACCACTTAGGTACTATTGTGAACTCATTCTAAATTCATATTGGTGTTAAACCTACTGTATTCCAACTTCTCTATGGTTCATACCCTCCGATGCTACTCATAGATTCGTCAAAATAAGCAAACAACACATAGAAAACAGAATCTGTCAAAAACAGAACAGTCTGTAGTAATCTGTATTAAACGCAAACTTCTGGAACTCAGAAAAATCTGCCAAAATAGGAAGACCTAGATAATTGGATTATTGATCTACTGCAATTGGAATCGGTATTTTATCACTTTCTGGTGATTTTTAACAATTGTTTTCGTGAGCAGAAAGTTTCTGTCTTTTTCAGCAAGATCAAATAATTATCATCCAAGAAGATCCTATAGGTCTTACTTGGCACAAACACTAATTAAAACATAAAACCACATCTAACCAGAGGCTAGAGGATTTATTTATTACTAAACAGGAACATAAAGCAAGGAACAAAATAAAATGGGTTGCCTCCCAACAAGCACTAACGTTTAATGCCCCTAGCTAGGCATGATGATTTCAATGATGCTCACATAAAAGATAAGAATTGAAACATAAAGAGAGCATCATGAAGAATATGACTAGCACATTTAAGTCTAACCCACTTCCTATGCATAGGGATTTTGTGAGCAAACAACTTATGGGAACAATAATCAACTAGAATAGGAAGGCAAAACAAGCATAACTTCAAAACTTTAAGCACATAGAGAGGAAACTTGATATTATTGCAATTCCTACAAGCATATATTCCTCCCACATAATAATTTTCAGTAGCATCATGAATGAATTAAACAATATAACCATCACATAAAGCATTCTTTTCATGATCTACAAGCATATAATTTTTACTACTCTCCACATAAGCAAATTTATTCTCATCAATAGTAGTGGGAGCAAACTCAACAAAATAACTATCATGTGAAGCATAATCCAATTGAAAATTAAAATCATGATGAAAAGTTTCATGGTTATCTTTATTCTTTATAGCATACATGTCATCACAATAATCATCATAAATAGGAGGCATGCTTTCATCATAATAAATTTGCTCATCAAAACTTGGGGGACTAAACATATCATCTTCATCAAACATAGCATCCCCAAGCTTGTGGCTTTGCATATCATTAGCATCATGGGTATTAAAGGAATTCATACTAACAACACTGCAATCATGCTCACCATACAAAGATTTAGTGCCAAACATTCTAATGCATTCTTCTTCTAACATTTTGGCACAATTATCGGAATCCTTGTTTTCATGAAAGATATTAAAAAGATGAAGCATATGAGGTACCCTCAATTCCAGTTTTTGTAGTTTTCTTTTATAAACTAAACTAGTGATCAAACAAGAAACTAAAAGATTAGATTGCAAGATCTAAATATATACCTTCAAGCACTCACCTCCCCGGCAACGGCGCCAGAAAAGAGCTTGATGTCTACTACACAACCTTCTTCTTGTAGACGTTGTTGGGCCTCCAAGTGTAGAGGTTTGTAGGACAGTAGCAAAGTTTCCCTCAAGTGGATGACCTAAGGTTTATCAATCGGTGGGACGCGTAGGATGAAGATGGTCTCTCTCAAACAACCCTGCAACCAAATAACAAAGAGTCTCTTGTGTCCCCAACACACCCAATACAATGGTAAATTGTATAGGTGCACTAGTTCGGCGAAGAGATGGTGATACAAGTGCAATATGGATGGTAGATATAGGTTTTTGTAATCTGAAAATATAAAAACAGCAAGGTAACTGATGATAAAAGTGAGCACAAACGGTATTGCAATGCGTTGAAACAAGGCCTAGGGTTCATACTGTCACTAGTGCAAGTTCTCTCAACAATAATAACATAATTAGATCATATAACTATCCCTCATCATGCAACAAAGAGTCACTCCAAAGTCACTAATAGCGGAGAACAAACGAAGAGATTATTGTAGGGTACGAATCCACCTCAAAGTTATCCTTTCTGATCGATCTATTCAAGAGTCCGTAGTAAAATAACACGAAGCTATTCTTTACGGACGATCTATCATAGAGTTCGTACTAGAATAACACCTTAAGACACAAATCAACCAAAACCGTAATGTCACCTAGATAATCCAATGTCACCTCAAGTATCCGTGGATATGATTATATGATATGCATCACACAATCTTGGATTCATCTATTCAACCAACACAAAGTACTTCAAAGAGTGCCCCAAAGTTTCTACCGGAGAGTCAAGACGATAACGTGTGCCAACCCCTATGCATAAGTTCACAAGGTGAACCCGCAAGTTGATCACCAAAACATACATCAAGTAAATCATGTGATATCCCATTGTCACCACAGATAAGCACATGCAAGACATACATCAAGTGTTCTCAAATCCTTAAAGACTCAATCTGATAAGATCACTTCAAAGGGAAAACTCAATCCATTACAAGAGAGTAGAGGGGGAGAAACATCATAAGATCCAACTATAATAGCAAAGCTCGTGATACATCAAGATCGTACCAACTCAAGAACACGAGAGAGAGTGATCAAACACATAGCTACTGGTACACACCCTCAGCCCCGAGGGTGAACTACTCCCTCCTCATCATGGAGAGCTCCGGGATGATGAAGATGGACACCGGTGAGGGTTTCCCCCTCCGGCAGGGTGCCGAAACAGGGTCCCGATTGGTTTTTGGTGGCTACAGAGGCTTGCGGCGGCGGAACTCCCGATCTATTGTGTTCTCCGATGTTTTTAGGGTATATGGATATATATAGGCGAAAGAAGTCGGTCAGGGGAGCCACGAGGGGCCCACGAGGGTGGGGGCGCGCCTCCCTGCCTCGTGGCTTCCTCGAAGCTTCCCTGACATCTACTCCAAGTCTCCTGGATTGCTTCCGTTCCAAAAATAACTCTCCCGAAGGTTTCATTCCGTTTGGACTCCGTTTGATATTCCTTTTCTTCGAAACACTGAAATAGGTAAGTAAACAGCAATTTGGGCTGGGCCTCCGGTTAATAGGTTAGTCCCAAAAATAATATAAAAGTGTTTAGTAAGGCCCATAAACATCCAAAACAGATGATATAATAGCATGAATACTTCATAAATTATAGATACGTTGGAGGCATATCAGTCACACGTGCTTATGGAAAAGAACTTGCATGACATCTTTTGTCCTACCCTCCCGTGGCAGCGGGGTCCTATTGGAAACTAAGGGATATTAAGGCCTCCTTGTAATAGAGTAACGGACCAAAGCATTAACACTTAGTGAATACATGAACTCCTCAAACTACGGTCGTCACCGGGAGTGGTCCCGATTATTGTCACTTCGGGGTTGCCGGATCATAACACAATGTAGGTGACTATTGACTTGAAAGATAGGATCAAGAACTCACATATATTCATGAAAACATAGTAGGTTCAGCTTTGAATTCATGGCACTCGGTCCCTAGTGACAAGCATTAAGCATAGCAAAGTCATAGAAACATCAATCTCAGAACATAATGGATACTAGGGATCAAACCCTAACAAAACTATCTCGATTACATGATAAATCTCATCCAACCCATCACCGCCCAGCAAGCCTACGATGGAATTACTCATGCACGGCGGTGAGCATCATGCAATTGGTGATGGAGGATGGTTGATGATGACGACGGCGACGGATTCCCCTCTCCGGAGCCCCGAACGGACTCCAGGTCAGCCCTCCCGAGAGAGATTAGGGCTTGGCGGCGGCTCCGTATCGTAAAACACGATGAATCCTTGTCTCTGATTTTTTTTCTCCCCAAACATGAATATATGGAGTTGGAGTTGAGGTCGGTGGAGTCTCAGGGGGGCAACGAGGCAGGGGGCGCGCCCTAGGGGGGTGGGCGCGCCCTGCACTCTCGTGGATAGGGTGTGGGCCCCCTATGCTGATTCTTTTGCCAGTATTTTATTATTATTTCCAAAACGTGTCTCCGTGGATTTTCATGTCATTCTGAGAACTTTTATTTCTGCACAAAAATAACACCATGGCAATTCTGCTGAAAACAACGTCAGTCCGGGTTAGTTCCATTCAAATCATGCAAGTTAGAGTCCAAAACAAGGGCAAAAGTGTTTGGAAAAGTAGATACGTTGGAGACGTATCAACTCCCCCAAGCTTAGACCTTTGCTTGTCCTCAAGCAATTCAGTTGACAAACTGAAAGTGATAAAGAAAAACTTTTACAAACTCTGTTTGATCTCGTTGTTGCAAATATGTAAAGCCAGCATTCAAGTTTTCAGCAAAGATTATGAACTAACCATATTCACAATAACATTTAGGTCTCATATTTACTCATATCAATGGCATACTCAACAAGCGAGCAATAATAATAAATCTCGGATGACAACACTTTCTCAAAACAATCATAATATGATATAACAAGATGGTATCTCGCTAGCCCTTTCTGAGACCGCAAAACATAAATGCAGAGCACCCCTGAAGATCAAGGACTGACTAGACATTGTAATTCATGGTAAAAGAGATACAGTCATAGTCGTACTTAATGTAGAGTAATAGTAATGCATACAAATGACAGTGATGCTCCCCAACTTGTGCTTTTTAATAAGAGGATGATGACTCAACATAAAAGTAAATAGATAGGCCCTTCACAGAGGGAAGCAGGGATTTGTAGAGGTGCCAGAGCTCGAGTTTTGAAATAGAGATAAATAATATTTTGAGTGTCATACTTTCATTGTCAACATAACAACCAAGAGATCTCGATATCTTCCATGCTACACACATTATAGGCGGTTCCCAAACAGAATGGTAAAGTTTATACTCCCCCACCACCAACAAGCATCAATCCGTGGCTTGCCCGAAACAATGGGTGCCTCCAACTAACAACAGTCCTGGGGGAGTTTTGTTTGCAATTATTTTAATTGAGCATGGGACTGGGCATCCCGGTTACCGGCCATTTTCTCGTGACTGATGAGCGAAGTCCACTCATCGTGAGAATAATCCACCTAGCATGGAAGATATAGACAACCCTAGTTGATACATGAGCTATTCGAGCATACAAAACAGAATTTCATTTGAAGTTTAGAGTTTGGCACATACAAATTTACTTGGAACGGCAGGTAAATACCGCATATAGGAAGGTATGGTGGACTCATATGGAATAACTTTGAGGTTTACGGAAGTGGATGCACAAGCAGTATTCCCGCTTAGTACAAGTGAAGGCTAGAAAGAGACTGGGAAGCGACCAAATAGAGAGCGACAACAGTCATGAACATGCATTAAGATTAATCAACAATGAGTGCAAGCATGAGTAGGATATAGATCACCATGAACATAAATATTGTGGAGTCTATGTTGATTTTGTTTCAACTACATGCGTGAAAATCTGCCAAGTCAAGCCACTCGAATCGTTCAAAGGAGGATATCACCCTATCATACCACATCACAACCATTTTAATAGCATCTTGGCACGCAAGGTAAACCATTATAAACTCCTAGCAAATTAAGCATGTCATGAGCAACTATAATCTCTAATTGTCATTGCAAACATGTTTCATTCATAATAGGCTGAATCAGGAATGATGTACTAATCATATTTACAAAAACAAGATAGGTCGAGTTCATACCAGCTTCTCTCATCTCAATCAGCCCATCATATATCATCACTATTGCCTTTCACTTGCACGACCGAACGGTGTGGATAATAATAATAGTGCATGTGCATTGGGCTAAGCTAGAATCTGCAAGCATTTAATACAAGGGAGAAGACAAGGTAATATGGGCTCTTGGTTAAATCAACAATAATGCATATGAGAGCCACTCAACATTTTCATCATGGTCTTCTCCTCTCGACCCCCCAAAAAAAGAAAAGAAATAAAACTATTTACACGGGAGAGCTCCCAACAAGCAAAAGAAGGACGAGAAATCTTTTTGGGTTTTCTTTTAATTACTACTACTACAGGCATGGCAAATAAACTAGCTAAAAACTACAACTAACTTTTTGGTTTTTCTTAAGGTTTTTCAAACACACAAGAAGAAGGCTTAGAAAATAAAGTAAACTAGCATGGATAGTATAATGAAAAAGTATGAGCACCGACAACTGGAATGAGTGTGTGAACATGAATGTAATGTCGGTGAGAAATACGTACTCCCCCAAGCTTAGGCTTTTGGCCTAAGTTGGTCTATGGCCACTGCTGGCCTGGCGGATATCCAAATTTGTAACTGGGGTCGTACTGAGATGCAGCGGCTACTGCCTGACGAGCTGCAGCTTGGAGGCGAGCTGCCTCCGTCCTCCTTTCATACTCGTTCGCCTCCTCCCTGGTTATAACATATCTCCTTTTTGCCTGAAAGTCAAAGAAAGTAGGAGCAGGGAGAGCGACATGGACAGCGCGATGTCTGTCAAAGATTAGTCGGTACTGGAGGAACTGTTCATTCCTCTCAACAAACTGATGGCGAACCATAGCATCATAGTCTAGATAAGCAGGAGGTAACTCCATATCATTTTCATGTATGGGTACATCAAGATAATTAGCTATACGAGTCGCGTAAATTCCACCAAACAAATCTCCACTTATACCGTTAAGATGCAACCTACGTGCAACAATGGCCCCCAAGTTATATTGTTTATCTCCTAATACCGCACTCTTGAGGACACTAAGATCTGGAACGCACATGTGACAAGCCTCATCTTTACCATTAATGCGTCTACCTATAAAGAGAGCAAAATAATGTATGCACGGGAAATGAATGCTCCCTATGGTAGCTTGTGTGATTTCTCTAGATTCCCCCACAGTGATGCTAGCAAGAAAGTCTTTAAATTCTGATTTGCGAGGTTCACTATTATTGCCCCACAGCGGGAGTTTACAAGCGGTATTAAAATCTTCTAGGTCCATGGTGTATGATTTATCATAAATATAAAAAAAACAGTGTGAGAATTTCGCGTGGATGTAAATTTAAACCAACAAAGGAATCAGTTAGGTAGTAGTATTGTGGGCACTTTTCTGACACGAAGCCCTCAAGATCAGCGTTACGCACATACACGTCAAATTCATCCTTGATGCCTGCTTGGACCATAAACTCCTCTGACAGCCATTCACAAGGCCGCACTTGAGCTTCCCTTGGTGGTTCATCGTCTGGCTCACGTATCGCGAGCCTTGGTCCTTGCTTCCTTGAGGAACCACTTTGGTACATTTTCCTGAACATTTTTCTTTCTCTGAAAAATTTCTGAAATTTTAGTCACTCAAAATAAAAGTGAACCAAACTCAACAAGATTGATAGCAACTACTCCCACAAGTGCCTAGAGGCTATATCATGCATTAAAACTACTTTGGACCATATAAATTTGACATGCAAGCTCAAGAACAGGGTCACCTTAGCAGCAAAAATTTGCAATAAATAAAGCACTAGAACAAAAAATAATTGGACCATTGGAGGAGTCACATACCGAAGAACAATCCCCCATAATAGTTTTGTGAATGGAGCTTTGAGCAAGGGGATCGAAAATGGCAGCAAGATGAGCTAGAACACGGGTTTGAGCTATGGGAGACTTTTTCTGGAGGAAGACGAAGTGAGTGGGTGCTGGAATAAGTGGAGGGGGTCCACGTGGGGTCCATGAGGCAGGGGGGCGCCCCAGGGGGGTGGGCGCGCTTGTGCCCTCGTGGCCAAATGGTGGGGCCCCTGGTGTGTTCTCAGTGCCAGATATTCTTAAATATTCTATAAAAAAAATCATATTTCATTTTCAGGACGTTTGGAGAACTTTTATTTTCGGGGTATTTTTTATTGCAAGGATAATTCAGAAAACAGACACAAACTACTATTTTTGCTTTATTTAATCTAAATAACATAAAGCAAAAGAGGGTACAAAGAGTTGTGCTTTCTAACTTCATCCATCTCATGTTCATCAATAGGAATCCACTAACAAGGTTGATCAAGTCTTGTTAACAAAACTCTTTCCGAATCGCATGAAACCGGAGAATTTTCGAATAACACTAGGTTACCTCAACGGGGATATGCACGTCCCCAACAATAAGAATATCATACTTCTTCTTGACGGTAGGAAGAGCAAATTCAAAACCTCCAATAATAATCGTTGAAATTTTTCCAATAGAATTGATACTGTGGACTTGAGGTTGTTTCCTCGAAAAGTGTACCGTATGCTCATTACCATTAACATGAAAAGTGACATTGCCTTTGTTGCAATCAATAACAGCCCCTGCAGTATTCAAAAAGGGTCTACCAAGGATAATCGACATACTATCGTCCTCGGGAATATCAAGAATAACAAAGTCCATTAAAATAGTAACGTTTGCGACCACAACAGGCACATCCTCAAAAATACCGACAGGTATAGCAGTTGATTTATTGGCCATTTGCGAAGATATTTCAGTAGGTGTCAACTTACTCAAATCAAGTCTACGATATAAAGAGAGAGGCATAACACTAACACCGGCTCCAAGATCACATAAAGCAGTTTTAACATAGTTTCTTTTAATGGAACATGGTATAGTTGGTACTCATGGATCTCCTAGTTTCTTTGGTATTCCACCCTTAAAAGTATAATTGGCAAGCATGGTGGAAAATTTCAGCTTCCGGCATCTTTCTTTTATTTGTAACAATATCTTTCATGTATTTAGCATAGGGATTCATTTTAATCATATCAGTCAAATGCATACGCAAAAAGATAGGTCTAATCATTTTAGCAAAGCGCTCAAAATCCTCATCGCCCTTTTTCTTGGATGGTTTAGGAGGAAAAGGCATGGGTTTCTGAACCCATGGTTCTCTTTCTTTACCGTTCTTCCTAGCAACAAAGTCTCTCTTATCATAATGTTGATTCTTTGATTGTGGGTTATCAAGATCAACAGCAGGTTCAATCTCTACATCATTGTCATTGCTAGGTTGAGCATCAACATGAACATCATCATTAACATTATCACTAGGTTCATGTTCATCACCAGATTGTGTTTCAGCATTAGAAATAGAAATATCATTGGGATTCTCAGGTGTGTCAACAACAGGTTCACTAGAAGCATGCAAAGTCCTATCATTTTTCTTTTTTCTTCTTTTTAGAAAGACTAGGTGCATCAACATTAGTTCTCTGAGAATCTTGCTCAACTCTCTTAGGGTGGCCCTCAGGATACAAAGGTTCCTGAGTCATTTTACCCCCTCTAGTCATAACTCTAACAGCATTATCATTTTTCTTATTATTTAATTCATTGAGCAAATCATCTTGTGCTTTAAGCACCTGTTCTACTTGAGTGGTAACCATAGAAGCATGTTTACTAATAAGTTTAAGGTCACCTTTAACTCTAGACATATAATCACTCAAGTGTTCAATCATATAAGCATTACGTTTCAATTGTCTACCAACATAAGCATTGAAGTTTTCTTGTTTAACAATAAAATTATCAAACTCATCCAAGCATTGGCTAGCAAACTTAGTAGATGGGATTTCACCCTTATCAAATCTACAGAGAGAATTTACCTTTACTACCTGTGTCAGGTTATCAAGACCATGTATTTCTTCAATAGGTGGTAAATTCTTAACATCTTCAGCTTTAATACCCTTTTCTTTCATAGATTTCTTTGCCTCTTGCATATCTTCAGGACTGAGAAATAGAATACCCCTTTTCTTCGGAGTTGGTTTTGGAGTTGGTTCAGGAAGTGTCCAATCATTATCATTACTCAATATATTATTCAATAGAAATTCATCTTGCTCAGCAGTTCTTTCCCTGAAAACACAACCAGCACAACTATCCAGGTGGTCTCTGGAAGCATCGGTTAGTCCATTATAAAAGATATCAAGTATTTCATTTTTCTTGAGAGGATGATCAGGCAAAGCGTTAAGTAATTGGAGAAGCCTCCCCCAAGCTTGTGGGAGACTCTCTTCTTCAATTTGCACAAAATTATATATTTCCCTTGAGGCGGCTTGTTTCTTAAGAGCGGGAAAATATTTAGTAGAGAAGTAATAAATCATATTCTGGGGGCTACGCACACAACCAGGAGTAAGAAAATTAAACCATGTTTTAGCATCACCCTTTAACGAGAACGGAAATAACTTAAGGATATAATAGTAATGAATTTTTTCCTCATGAGTGAATAGGCTGGCTATATCATTTAATTTAGTAAGATGTGCCACAACAATTTCAGATTCATAGCCATAAAAAGGATCAGATTCAACCAAAGTAATTAATTCAGGATCGACAGAGAAATCATTATCCTTATCAGAAATACAGATAGGTGAAGTAGCAAGCAGGGTCATATTTCATTCTAGCATTCAAAGATTTTTCTTTTAGCTTAGCTAATAGTTTCTTAAGATCATATCTATATTTGCAAGAAAAAAGTCTCTAGTAGTTTCTTCATCCATAACATAACCCTCAGGCACATCAGGCAATTCATATCTAGGGGGAGAATCTTCATCATCACTTTTATCAATATTATCAGTTTCAATAATTTCATTCTCTCTAATCCTAGCAAGTTGTTCATCAAGAAATTCACCTAATGGCACAGTATTATCAAGCATATAAGTAGTTTCATCATAAGTATCACTAGATCAATGATGGCGCGCATTGCCGCGGCCGTCTATTTTGACAATAAGTTAATATTAAATTTTGTACATAAATTATGATACAAAACATGAAAGTTAAATACCACAGTGTTCTATATCGATGAGCGGACCCAGAAAAATATTCAAACCAATTTGTGCAAGAGCATCATATGTCCAGCTAGTGATAGTACATTTAGGTTTTCACAATGTGGGAAGGATCAATTTTTTCTTCCAGGAAGATAAGCATTCGTTCATGCCCAGAAATCCATCTCTAGCACAAATATGGAATCTGATCACATCCATTTAATATAATCTGAACAATTCAAATTACAATGTTTTAAGTGTAAAAGCATAGAGAAAGATAGAATCCATTTTCCAAACCAGAAACACACCAACTGTATTTCCAAGTGGAGATCTGGCACATGTAGTGAACCTGAAGACAACTCTAAAAGTATTTTTCATGTAGTCGTGATGCTAAAGAAATGACGCAGCACTTCCCAAAACATACATGAAAAATACTTTTTCTTTGACTTACCTCACATTATGGAGCAATGTTATTATTTAATATTATCTCTAACCCAAGGGAGCCTCATAGTGGTGAGAAATCACAAAAGACAGATAATCTTCCATCCGTTGTATTCTTATAATCTCGAATCGAAATTCAGCACTACAAACAACACAAAAAAATTAGTATTAGGTCGACTGGAACATGGAATAGTTGGAGACCAATTATTCAACTATAGTACTATATATGCATGGATAGTCAAATCAAATCAAAAGTTTAACCAATTTCATATGTTGATTCCAAAACATTGCATACTCTGCACCATGGCATGCAGGTAGAGAGATATCAGGGAGCATCAATCATGGAGACCTCTAGTGGCTTGTGTATGGCCGAGGCTGCACCCAGGGAACTGTAATTTGAGAGAGAACTCATAAAATGCATCGTGATGGAAAAGGTACTCTACATGGAAAAGTTTGAAGTGGCAATTGCTAGATATTACATGAGAAGGTTAGAGAACATGTCCACTTATTCCTCGTCGTCAACGCCACAACCTCGAACTGAAATGAAATAATTAAGCTACGAAATTAAAGGGTGTACTGATGGGTTGTGACCAAGGTGTTGGGTAACAGAGTAGAGACCACGGTGAAGAAAAGGTAGCAGACACAACCGTGGCATCTTGTTGTTCCTGACTGACGGTTCCCATGGTGCTTGGTCGCGGGCACAGGGAGAGGATGGTGGTCCAGTTCTTGCCCCTTCTACTTCCCTAATCATCGCCGCCGCATAGATCTCGCTGGCCCGGCTGCCATCAGGATCGAGCAGGCGAAGGAGAGTGACAGTCGGCTGGGTCAGGACTCAGGAGGAGGCAAGCAGGAGGGAGACGCCAGCGGTGGGCAACGCGGCTGACAACTATGTGTGCTTAGCTTCTGCTGCCGGAGGAAGAAGGGTTCCCATGACGAAGTATATACAGGCGCTTGTATGTAGATTGGAAAAACGGAAACGCACACCTGTATTAATGGCCGCCGACGAGTGGCGCAATTCAGCCGTGATGAATGCTTCCAGAAACTGACAATTGATTGCTTCCTTCAATCCCGCGGCTGAATTTCATCCCCATGTCTGCTTCAATCGTCATACGGTCAGGGAGACCCGAGCTGCACGATCTCGCTCAGGTTGTGGCATTGTGCGACCACATCGCCCTCTTCGCCTCGCACATTTTTTTAGTGGTATTCTCCCCGCACGTAACCTAGCGACAGGCGACAACATCGACCGACGAGTCGTTCTGGCCTTGCAGAGCAACCGGGGAATGGGCTCTCTACGGTGAAACAGACTCAGTAGCTATCGACCTGTACAGAGAACATGTCATTAGGCCTAGTTTAATACCAGAGGCCCAAAAATGTCACCAGAGCAGCGGCTCAGCAAAGGTGAGTGCTCGTTGGTAGCTATCGAAGGGAGCGAGCGTGGGACTGAGGGACAATTGGATGGCCAAAAAAACGCCTCGTGTTATGATCGGATGGCTATGGATGCTAATGGTCTAGGAGGGCTAGAAAGTTGTGATAAAGGCCCATTAGGGCCAATTTAACAGGAGACGCCTAAAAAAGTGACTGGAGCAGCGGCCCATGACGGTGAGCCATCGTTAATAGCGAACGAAGCAGATTAGGAGTGATTCATGGTAATCTGACGGTGGGAAATGCTAAAAGTTGATGATCAGGCGGTCGCGGACGCTAATGGCTTGAGAAGTCTGGAAAGATGCACAGTTTTAATGTCTTTAAATGCAAAGCAGAAGTGGCATCATCAATAACATGCGACATATCAAAATCAATAGCAGGAGTAGGTGTCGCAAGTTTACTCATAACAGAAGGTGAATCAAGTGCAGAGCTAGATGGCAGATTTTTACCTCCCCTCGTAGTTGAGGGATAAATCTTGGTTTTTTCGTCTTTCAAGTTCCTCATAGTGATCAACAGATATAAATCCCAAGTGACTCAAAGAATAGAGCTATGCTCCCCGGCAACGGCGCCAGAAAATAGTCTCGATAACCCACACGTATAGGGGATCGCAACAGTTTTCGAGGGTAGAGTATTCAACCCAAATTTATTGATTCGACACAAGGGGAGCCAAAGAATATTCTCAGGTATTAGCAGCGGAGTTGTAAATTCAACCACACCTGGAAGACTTAATATCTGCGGCAAAGTATTTAGTAGCAAAGTAGTATGGAAGTAACGGTAATGGTGGCAAAAGTAACAATAGCAGGTTTGTAGTAATCGTAACAGTGGCAGCGGAAAAGTAACTAAGCAAAGATCAATATGTGAAAAAATCGTAGGCAATGGATCAATGATGGATAATTATGTCGGATGTGGTTCCTCATGCAACAGTTATAACATAGGGTGACACAGAACTAGCTCCAGTTCATCAATGTAATGTAGGCATGTATTCCGAATATAGTCATACGTGCTTATGGAAAAGAACTTGCATGACATCTTTTGTCCTACCCTCCCATGGCAGCAGGGTCCTATTGGAAACTAAGAGATATTAAGGCCTCCTTTTAATAGAGTACCGGACCAAAGCATTAACACTTAGTGAATACATGAACTCCTCAAACTACGGTCATCACCGGGAGTGGTCTCGATTATTGTCACTTCAGGGTTGCCGGTGAAGGAAATATGCCCTAGAGGCAATAATAAAGTTATTATTTATTTCCTTATATCATGATAAATGTTTATTATTCATGCTAGAATTGTATTAACCGGAAACATAATACATGTGTGAATACATAGACAAACATAGTGTCACTAGTATGCCTCTACTTGACTAGCTCGTTGATCAAAGATGGTTATGTTTCCTAGCCATAGACATGAGTTGTCATTTGATTAACGGGATCACATCATTAGGAGAATGATGTGATTGACTTGACCCATTCCGTTAGCTTAGCACACGATCGTTTAGTACGTTGCTATTGCTTTCTTCATGACTTATACATGTTCCTATGACTATGAGATTATGCAACTCCCGTTTACCGGAGGAACACTTTGTGTGCTACCAAACGTCACAATGTAACTGGGTGATTATAAAGGTGCTCTACAGGTGTCTCCGATGGTACTTGTTGGGTTGGCGTATTTCGAGATTAGGATTTGTCACTCCGATTGTCGCAGAGGTATCTCTGGGCCCACTCGGTAATGCACATCACTTAAGCCTTGCAAGCATTGCAACTATGAATTAGTTGTGGGATGATGTATTACGGAACGAGTAAAGAGACTTGCCGGTAACGAGATTGAACCAGGTATTGAGATACCGACGATCGAATCTCGGGCAAGTAACATACCGATGACAAAGGGAACAACGTATGTTGTTATGCGGTCTAACCGATAAAGATCTTCGTAGAATATGTGGGAGCCAATATGAGCATCCAGGTTCCGCTATTGGTTATTGACCAGAGACATGTCTCGGTCATGTCTACATAGTTCTCGAACCCATAGGGTCCGCATGCTTAACGTTTCGATGACAGTTATATTATGAATTTATATGTTTTGATGTACCGAAGGTTGTTCGGAGTCCTGGATGTGATCACGGACATGACGAGGAGTCTCGAAATGGTCGAGACATGAATATTGATATATTGGAAGCCTACATTTGGATATCGGAAGTGTTCCGGGTGAAATCGGGATTTTACCGGAGTACTGGAGGGGTTACCGGAACCCCTCGGGGGTTAATGGGCCATAGTGGGCCTTAGTGGAGATGAGGAGAGGCGGCCAGGGCAAGGGCCGCACGCCCCTCCCCCTAGTCCGAATAGGACAAGGAGAGGGGGGCGGCGCCCCCTCTTTCCTTCCTCTCCTCCACCTCTTTCCCCCTTCTCCTATTCCAACAAGGAAGGGAGGGAGTCCTACTCCCGGTGGGAGTAGGACTCCTCCTGGCGCGCCTCCTCCCTGGCCGGCCGCACCTCCCCCCTTGCTCCTTTATATACGGGGGCAGGGGGCACCCCAAGGACACAACAATTGATCGTTTGATCTTGTAGCCGTGTGCGGTACCCCCCTCCACCATAGTCCACCTCGATAATACTGTAGCGGTGCTTAGGCGAAGCCCTGCGTCGGTAGAACATCATCATCGTCACCACGCCGTCGTGCTGACGAAACTCTCCCTCAACACTCGGCTGGATCGGAGTTCGAGGGACGTCATCGGGCTGAACGTGTGCTGAACTCAGAGGTGCCGTGCGTTCGGTACTTGATCGGTCGGATCGTGAAGACGTACGACTACATCAACCGCGTTGTGCTAACGCTTCCGCTTTCGGTTTACGAGGTGCGTGGACAACACTCTCCCCTCTCGTTGCTATGCATCACCATGATCTTGCGTGTGCGTAGGAATTTTTTTGAAATTACTACGTTCCCCAACAGTGGCATCCGAGCCAGGTTTTATGCGTTGATGTTATTTGCACGAGTAGAACACAAGTGAGTTGTGGGCGATACAAGTCATACTGCTTACCAGCATGTCACACTTTGGTTCGGCGTTATTGTTGCATGAAGCGGCCCGGACCGACATTACGCGTACGCTTACACGAGACTGGTTCTACCGACGTGCTTTGCACACAGGTGGCTGGCGGGTGTCAGTTTCTCCAACTTTAGTTGAACCGAGTGTGGCTACGCCCGGTCCTTGAGAAGGTTAAAATAGCACTAACTTGACGAACTATCATTGTGGTTTTGATGCGTAGGTAAGAACGGTTCTTGCTCAGCCCGTAGCAGCCACGTAAAACTTGCAACAACAAAGTAGAGGACGTCTAACTTGTTTTTGCAGGGCATGTTGTGATGTGATATGGTCAAGGCATGATGCTATATTTTATTGTATGAGATGATCATGTTTTGTAACCGAGTTATCGGCAACTGGCAGGAGCCATATGGTTGTGGCTTTATTGTATGCAATGCAATCGCCTTGTAATTGCTTTACTTTATCACTAAGCGGTAGCGATAGTCATAGAAGAAATAGTTGGTGAGACGACAACGATGCTATGATGGAGATCAAGGTGTCACGCCGGTGACGATGGTGATCATGACGGTGCTTCGGAGATGGAGATCACAAGCACAAGATGATGATGGCCATATCATATCACTTATATTGATTGCATGTGATGTTTATCTTTTATGCATCTTATCTTGCTTTGATTGACGGTAGTATTATAAGATGATCTCTCACTAAATTATCAAGGTATAAGTGTTCTCCCTGAGTATGCACCGTTGCGAAAGTTCTTCGTGCTGAGACACCACGTGATGATCAGGTGTGATAGGCTCTACGTTCAAATACAATGGGTGCAAAACAGTTGCACACGCGGAATACTCAGGTTAAACTTGACGAGCCTAGCATATAACAGATATGGCCTCGGAACACTGAGACCGAAAGGTCGAGCGTGAATCATATAGTAGATATGATCAACATAAATGATGTTCACCATTGAAACTACTCCATCTCACGTGATGGTCGGACATGGTTTAGTTGATATGGATCACGTGATCACTTAGATGATTAGAGGGATGTCTATCTAAGTGGGAGTTCTTAAGTAATATGATTAATTGAACTTTAATTTATCATGAACTTAGTCCTGGTAGTATTAGCATATCTATGTTGTAGATCAATAGCTCGCGATGTTGCTCCCCGTTTAATTTTTATATGTTCCTAGAGAAAACTAAGTTGAAAGATGTTAGTAGCAATGATGCGGATTGGATCCGTGATCTGAGGATTAACCTCATTGCTGCACAGAAATATTATGTCCTTGATGCACCGCTAGGTGACAGAACTATTGCAGGAGCAGATGCAGACGTTATGAATGTTTTGACAAAAGCTCGGTATGATGACTACTTGATAGTTTAGTGCACCATGCTTCACGGCTTAGAACCGGGACTTCAAAAATTGTTTTGAACGCCACAGAGCATATAAGATGTTCCAAGAGTTGAAATTGGTATTTCATACTCGTGCCCATGTCGAGAGGTATGAGACCTCTGACAGTACTTTGCCAATAATATGGAGGAGAATAGCTCAACCAGTGAGCAATTGCTCAGATTGTCTGAGTACTACAATTACTTGAATCAAGTGGGAGTTAATCTTCCAGATAAGATAGTAATTGACAAAGTTCTCTAGTCACTATCACCAAGTTAATAGAACTTCGTGATGAACTATAATATGCAAGGGATGACGAAAGTAATTCCCGAGCTCTTCGCGATGCTGAGATCGGCGAACGTAGAAATCAAGAAAAGAGCATCAAGTGTTGATGGTTAACAAGATCACTAGTTTCAAGAAAAGGGCAAAGGGAAAGAAGGGGAACTTCAAGAAGAACGGCAAGCAAGTTGCCGCTCAAGTGAAGAAGCCCAAGTTTGGACCTAAGCCTGATACTGAGTGCTTCTACTGCAAAAAGGACTGGTCACTGGAAGTGGAACTACCCCAAATAATTGGCGGATAAGAAGGATGGCAAAGTGAACAAAAGTATATTTGATATACATGTTATTGATGTGGACTTTACTAGTGTTTATAGCAACCCCTCGGTACTTGATACTGGTTCAGTTGCTAAAGAGTAGTAACACGAAACGGGAGTTGCATAATGAACAGAAACTAGTTAAGGATGAAGTGACAATGTGTATTGGAAGTGGTTCCAAGATTGATATGATCATCATCGCACACTCCCTATACTTTTGGGATTAGTGTTGAACCTAAATAAGTGTTATTTGGTGTTTGCGTTGAGCATGAATATGATTTGATCATGTTTATTGCAATACGGTTATTCATTTAAGTTAGAGAACAATTGTTGTTCTGTTTACATGAATAATACCTTATATGGTTACACACCCAATGAAAATGGTTCGTTGGATCTCGGTCGTAGTGATACACATATTCATAATATTGAAGCCAAAAGATGCAAAGTTAATAATGACAGTGCAACTTATTTGTGGCACTGCCGTTTAGGTCATATTGGTGTAAAGCCCATGAAAAAACTCCATGCTGATGGACTTTTGGAATCACTTGATGCTTGCGAACCATGCCTGATGGACAAGATGACTAAGACTCCGTTCTCCGGAACAATGGAGCGAGCAACTGACTTATTGGAAATAATACATACTGATGTATGCGGTCCGATGAGTGTTAAGGCTCACGGCAAGTATCATTATTTTCTGACCTTCACGGATGATTTGAGCAGATATGGGTATATCTACTTGATGAAACACAAGTCTGAAACATTTGAAAAGTTCAAAGAATTTCAGAGTGAAGTGGAGAATCATCGTAACAAGAAAATAAAATTTTCTACGATATGATCGCAGAGGTAAAATATTTGAGTTACGAGTTTGGCCTTCAGTTAAAACAATGTGAAATAGTTTCACTACTCACGCCACGTGGAACACCACAGTGTAATGGTGTGTCCGAACGTCATAACCGTACTTTATTAGATATGGTGCGATCTATGATGTCTCTTACCGATCTACCACTATCGTTTTGGGGTTATGCATTAGAGACAGCTGCATTCACGTTAAATAGGGCACCACCTAAATCCGTTGAGATGACACCGTATGAACTATGGTTTGGCAAGAAACCTAAGTTGTCGTTTATTAAAGTTTGAGGTTGCAATGCTTATGTGAAAAAGTTTCAACCTGATAAGCTCAAACCCAAATCGGAAAAGTGCGTCTTCATAGGATACCCAAAAGAAAATGTTGGGTACACCTTCTATCACAGATCCGAAGGCAAGATATTCGTTGCTGAGAATGGATCCTTTCTAGGGAAGGAGTTTCTCTCGAAAGAAGTGAGTGGGAGGAAAGTAGAACTTGATGAGGTAACTGTACCTGCTCCCTTATTGGAAAGTAGTTCATCACAGAAATATGTTCCTGTGACTACTACACCAATTAGTGAGGAAGCTAATGATGATGATCATGTAACTTCAGATCAAGTTACTACCGAACCTCGTAGGTAAACCAGAGTGAGATCCGCACAAGAGTGGTACGGTAAATCCTGTTCTGGAGGTCATGTTACTTGACCATGTTGAACCTACGAACTATGAGGAAGCGATGATGAGCCCAGATTCCGCGAAATGGCTTGAGACCATGAAATCTGAGATGAGATCCATGTATGAGAACAAAGTATGGACTTTGATTGACTTGCCCAATGATCGGCGAGCCATTGAGATTAAATGGATCTTCAAGAGGAAGACGGACGCTGATAGTAGTGTTACTATCTACAAAGCTAGAATTGTCGCAAAAGGTTTTCGACAAGTTCAAGGTGTTGACTACGATGAGAGTTTCTCACTCGTATCTATGCTTAAGTCTGTCTGAATAATGTTAGCAATTGCCGCATTTTATGAAATCTGGCAAATGGATAAACAAAACTGCATTCCTTAATGGATTTATTAAAGAAGAGTTGTATATGATGCAACCAGAAGGTTTTGTCAATCCTAAATGTGCTAACAAAATATGCAAGCTCCAGCGATCCATCTATGGACTGGTGCAAGCATCTCGGAGTTGGAATATACGCTTTGATAAGTTGATCAAAGGATATAGTTTTATACAGACTTGCGGTGAAGCCTGTATTTACAAGAAAGTGAGTGGGAGCACTACAACATTTCTGGTAAGTATATGTGAATGACATATTGTTGATCGGAAATAATGTAGAATTATTCTGCAAAGCATAAAGGAGTGTTTGAAAGGAGTTTTTCAAAGAAAGACCTCGGTGAAGCTGCTTACATATTGAGCGTCAAGATCTATAGAGATAGATCAAGATGCTTGATAAGTTTTTTCATTGAGTACATACCTTGACAAGATTTTGAAGTAGTTCAAAATGGAATAGTCAAAGAAAGAGTTCTTGTCTGTGTTACAAGGTGTGAAATTGAGTAAGACTCAAAGCCAGACCACGGCAGAAGATAGAAAGAAAATGAAAGTCATTCCCTATGCCTTGGCCATAGGTTCTATAAAGTATGCCATGTTGTGTACCAGATCTATTGTATACCCTACACTGATTTTGGCAAGGGACTACAATAGTGATCTAGGAGTAGATCACTGGACAGCGGTCAAAATTATCCTTAGTGGAATAAGGACATGTTTCTCGATTATGGAGGTGAAAAAAAGGGTTCGTCGTAAAGGGTTACGCCGATGCAAATTTTGACACTGATCCAGATGACTCTAAGTCTCAATCTGGATACATATTGAAAGTGGGAGCAATTACCTAGAGTAGCTCCGTGCAGAGCATTGTAGACATAGAAATTTGCAAAATACTTACGGATCTGAATGTGACAAACCCGTTGACTAAAATTATCTCACAAGCAAAACATGATCACACCTTAGTACTCTTTGGGTGTTAATCACATAGCGATGTGAACTAGATTATTGACTCTAGTAAACCCTTTGGGTGTTGGTCACATGACGATGTGAACTATGGGTGTTAATCACATGGTGATGTGAACTATTGATGTTAAATAACATGGCGGTGTGATCTAGATTATTGACTCTAGTGCAAGTGGGAGACTGAAGGAAATATGCCCTAGAGGAAATAATAGAGTCATTATTTATTTCCTTATATCATGATAAATGTTTATTATTCATGCTAGAATTGTATTAACCGGAAACATAATACATGTGTGAATACATAGACAAACATAGTGTCACTAGTATGCCTCTACTTGACTAGCTCGTTGATCAAAGATGGTTATGTTTCCTAGCCATAGACATGAGTTGTCATTTGATTAATGGGATCACATCATTAGGAGAATGATGTGATTGACTTGACCCATTCCGTTAGCTTAGCACACGATCGTTTAGTATGTTGCTATTGCTTTCTTCATGACTTATACATGTTCCTATGACTATGAGATTATGCAACTCCCGTTTACCGGAGGAACACTTTGTGTGCTACCAAACGTCACAATGTAGCTGGGTGATTATAAAGGTGCTCTACAGGTGTCTCCGAAGGTACTTGTTGGGTTGGCGTATTTCGAGATTAGGATTTGTCACTCCGATTGTCGGAGAGGTATCTCTGGGCCCACTCGGTTATGCACATCACTTATGCCTTGCAAGCATTGCAACTAATGAATTAGTTGTGGGATGATGTATTACGGAACGAGTAAAGAGACTTGCCGGTAACGAGATTGAACCAGGTATTGAGATACCGACGATCGAATCTCGGGCAAGTAACATAGCGATGACAAAGGGAACAACGTATGTTGTTATGCGGTCTGACCGATAAAGATCTTCGTAGAATATGTGGGAGCCAATATGAGCATCCAGGTTCCGCTATTGGTTATTGACCGGAGACGTGTCTCGGTCATGTCTACATAGTTCTCGAACCCGTAGGGTCCACACGCTTAACGTTTCGATGACAGTTATATTATGAGTTTATATGTTTTGATGTACCGAAGGTTGTTCGGAGTCCCGGATGTGATCATGGACATGACGAGGAGTCTCAAAATGGTCGAGACATAAAGATTGATATATTGGAAGCCTATATTTGGATATCGGAAGTGTTCCGGGTGAAATCGGGATTTTACCGGAGTGCCGGAGGGGTTACCGGAACCCCCCGGGGGTTAATGGGCCATAGTGGGCCTTAGTAGAGATGAGGAGAGGCGGCCAGGGCAAGGGCCGCGCGCCCCTCCCCCTAGTCCGAATAGGACAAGGAGAGGGGGCAGCGCCCCCCTTTCCTTCCTCTCCTCCACCTCTTTCCCCCTTCTCCTATTCCAACAAGGAAGGGAGGTAGTCCTACTCCCGGTGGGAGTAGGACTCCTCCTGGCGCGCCTCCTTCCTGGCCAGCCGCACCTCCCCCCTTGCTCGTTTATATACGGTGGCAGAGGGCACCTCAAGGACACAACAATTGATCGTTTGATCCTTTAGCCGTGTGCGGTGCCCCCCTCCACCATAGTCCACCTCGATAATACTGTAGCGGTGCTTAGGCGAATCCCTGCGTCGGTACAACATCATCATCGTCACCACGCCGTCGTGCTGACGAAACTCTCCCTCAACACTCGGCTGGATCGGAGTTCGAGGGACGTCATCGGGCTGAACGTGTGCTGAACTCGGAGGTGTCGTGCGTTCGGTACTTGATCGGTCGGATCGTGAAGACGTACGACTACATCAACCGCGTTGTGCTAACGCTTCCACTTTCGGTCTACGAGGGTACGTGGACAATACTCTCCCCTCTCGTTGCTATGCATCACCATGATCTTGCGTGTGCGTAGGAATTTTTTTGAAATTACTACGTTCCCCAACAGCCGGATCATAACACATAGTAGGTGACTATTGACTTGCAAGATAGGATCAAGAATTCACATATATTCATGAAAACATAGTAGGTTCATATCTGAATTCATGGCACTCGGGCCCTAGTGACAAGCATTAAGCATAGAAAAGTCATAGCAACATCAATCTCACAACATATTGGATACTAGGGATCAAACCCTAACAAAACTAAGTCGATTACATGATAAATCTCATCCAACCCATCTCCGTCCAGCAAGCCTACGATGGAGTTACTTACGCACGGCGGTGAGCATCATGGAATTGGTGATGGAGGATGGTTGATGATGACGACGGCGATGGATTCCCCTCTCCGGAGCCCCGAACGGACTCTAGATCAGCCCTCCCGAGAGAGATTAGGGCTTGGCGGAGGCTCCGTATCGTAAAACGCGATGAATCCTTCTCTCTGATTTTTTTCTCCCCGAACGTGAATATGTGGAGTTGAACTTGAGGTCGGTGGAGTCTCAGGGGGCCCACGAGGCAGGGGGCGCGCCCTGCACCCTCATGGACAAGGTGTGGGCCCCCTGATGCTGATTCTTTCACCAGTATTTATTTATTATTTCCAAAACGTGTCTCTGTGGATTTTCAGGTCATCCCGAGAACTTTTATTTCTGCACAAAAATAACACCATGGCAATTCTGCTGAAAATAACGTCAGTCCGGGTTAGTTCCATTCAAATCATGCAAGTTAGAGTCCAAAACAAGGGCAAAAGTGTTTGGAAAAGTAGATACGTTGGAGACGTATCAGGTGCCCCCCTCCACAGTTTACTCCTCCGGTCATAGCGTCGTAGTGCTTAGGCGAAGCCCTGCACGGATCACATCACTATCACCGTCAACACGCCATCGTGCTGACGAAACTCTCCCTCGAACCGTTGATGGATCAAGAGTTCGAGGGATGTCATCGAGCTGAACATGTGCTGAACTCGAAGGTGCCGTACGTTCGGTACTTGATCGGTTGGATCGTGAAGACGTTCCACTACATCAACCGTGTTAAACTAACGCTTCCACTTTCGGTCTACGAGGGTACGTGGACACACTCTCCCCTTCTCGTTGATATGCATCTCCTAGATAGATCTTGCGTGATCGTAGGATTTTTTTTAAATTGCATGCTACATTCCCCAACACTAGGGTGTCGCTCGTTCAGAGGGGCGACTTGGGAGAGGTGATGACGATGACATTGCAGGCAACCTCGATGGCGTCCTCTCCTCGACAGTGTGTGTGGTCTTGTGGGTGCCAGGTCAGCCAGAGTGCCCTATTCTATGGGCGTGTTGTAACGGTTTTTGCCCGGATTCCCCTTAATTAACCGGGCAATTCTCTTCTTCTTAATCAATGAAAATAGCAAATCTTTTGCCTCGTTCAGAAAAAATTGTTCTGGCTACCACATGGTTCGTAACAGAGGTGTATCCACAGTCAACAGAGGCTGTGAGAGTTGAGATTGTGTATGCACAAAAAAAACTCGAGTAGGCTATCACGGAGAGGTAAGAGCATTTACAGCCGGACTTTGCAAATTCGGTCTCTCAACGCCCGCGGACGCACCTTGTCACAAAGAAGTAAGAGGATCTACAGTCGGACTTTACAAATCCGGCCTCTCAAACGCCCGCAGACGCGCTTGAGTCTCAAATTTGCCTTCTCAAAACCGAATCAGTTATCATATCTCAAATTCATACAAACTCATGCAACTACGTCGATGCATTACACACATCGTCCGGCTACTCCATCACTACTAACATGCCATCGGACTACCAAAATTTGGCATGTTTGGCTATGGTGAAGCTCATCCACGACTGCCCTTGCCCTTCCCGATGCCCTTACTGTCCTTCTCGCGGAAGTACCGGTTGAAGACGCAGTAGGGATTGAGCCGGATCTGTTCGTTGTCGTTGTTGTCCTCTTTCTCCTCCTTCGGTGGCAGTCCGGCCATGGCACAGATCGCCCGATTCTGCTCTCAGGCGAGGGCGCGCGTGTTCCTCCGTTGCCATTTCTTCATAATGCGGGTGCGGATGACTTCCTCCACTGTGGCTGATGAAGCTATGTACCTAGGGTAGGGTCATAGGCCTGACCTAGACACCCTCCCCTAGGACATCACCCTAAAGTCAGAAGCATTCAAGGGATAGCATCATCCACTCGACCAGAAGCATTCCACTCGGAAGATCCAATGTCACTCGACGACGCAGTAAGCACTCGACGGACAGAAGGTCTAAAGTCACTCTGCATAGCAACGGTCGGACGTTTCCTCTGTAGACTTAATGGTTATTTATGCCACTTTATTATTGGCGTTACCAGAAACGCCCCACCTTTATGTACCTTAAACCCTGTGTAACTGAGGGCGAGAGGGGCCTAGCGAACTCTATATAAGCCACCCACCTCCTCAGGGACCGGGGTTCGCACCCCCTGTAACTCAACACACATATAATCCAGTCGACCGCCTCCAGGCACCGAGACGTAGGGCTGTTACTTCCACTGTGAAGGGCCTGAACTCGTAAATCTTGTGTGTACAACTTCACCATAGCTGAGATCTTGCCTCCTCATACCTACCCCCATTCTACTATCAGTCTTAGATCCACGGCAGTTGGCGCCCACCGTGGGGCAGGTGTCTTAAGCGACTTTTTGGTGAAGTTGCGATATTTCCGATTCCTATCATCATGGTTTCCGGCGGTGGATTGGCTGAGGGCCACGAGATCCGTCTCGGCGCGCTCGTCTTCATTGCCGACGACTCCGCCTGGCTTCAGGAAGCTCCTCTCGACGTCGAGGCGCTTCCCGTCCGCGGGGTGATGCACTTTCGCGCGTGCGTTCGCGGCGTCCTTCTCCGGCAGCCGTCAGTCGGCCACCCCACAAGTCGCGGCAATCGAGCCCGACGAAACTCTCTATGGCATGTTCGACTGGCTCCATCGAGACTGCATCCGAGTGCGATACCAGCGATCCCGCTGCTGAAGTCTTGATGGTCAATGGACCACGTAGTCCTCCTGGCTTCCCCCGCGACGACGGCGGTGATGGTGGTGGCGATCCGTCACGCGTTCACGAGGAGTACCGCCCTGAGCCCCTTTCTTCGCAGCAGAGGGAAGAGCTTCGCCGCTGCAATATGGATGCACTTTACACCCCCATCGTTGGGGAAACCCCCGAGGCCCGGGCCTTGGAGGAGGCGTGCCTGGCCAATTTGGCTGAGCACACTCGACTGGAGAACCTTCAGCATGCTCTCGACGATCGTGCTCGGCAGCGGATCCCTGAATCCAGTCGACGACAGCTTTTTCCGCCTCAACCTCAGGTATACCGCACTCCGATTCAAAATCTCACAGCAGCAGCCCGAATAGCAGAGTCAATTCAGCCTTCCCAGTCGGAAGCTGGCAGAGGCTTGATGCAGATCCGAGCCTTACTCCGGGCAGCCGGAGAGCAGAACACAGCAGTGTCTCAGTCGCGGAATAGGATTCATAGTAGGTCTGTGATGGCAGATACAGTTCAGTCAAACCATAACCCAAGATCGCCCCCGTGGCGTGAGGGTCACGGGTACCCGCAGGATCAGTACAGAAACCACGAGAGTATGATCACCGACTCGGCCGTGACGACCGTCGTCGAGTGCCCACACCTACTCCGAGGAGTGGATCATATGTGCCTCGACAACATGATGACAGACGCCCTCACAGTGGCGAGCGAAGAATACCAGTCGACCCACGGGAACCGGGCTTTGATGCGAGATCTATTCTCGTTCAAGGTCTGGTTGACAGGAACAGGGCGCACAGAGAGGGCCATGACAGAAATCACCCGACTGGCAGCAGAGTGCATGTTTCAGGACTAGAGTGTTTCAGGAGAGCCATCAGGGCCGCAGTGATTCCTCCCAACTTCAGGTTGGCGACTGGAGTCAGCAAGTTCACTGGTGAGTCCAAGCCTGACTCTTGACTTGAAGATTACCGAGTGGCTGTACAGATCGGTGGCGGCAATGATGAAGTGGCCATGAAGCACCTTCCTCTGATGTTGGAAGGTTCGGCCAGAGCATGGTTGACTCAGTTAGCACCTGGCAGTATATTCAGTTGGGAAGAACTCACCCGAGTGTTTGTTAGAACTTTTGAGGGTACTTGCAAACGACCAGCAGGGTTAACAGAGTTGCAGCATTGCATGCAAAAACTGAGTGAAACTCTGAGAGATTTCATTCAGAGGTGGACCACTTTGCACCACACAGTGGAAAATGTGTCCGAGCATCAAGCAGTTTGTGACTTCAAGGAAGGTCTGAAGTATCGAGAGATAGTCCTGAAATTCGGTCGGATGGGAGATATGTCCCTGACTCGGATGATGGAAATAGCCACTCGGTACGCAACGGGGAAGAAGAAGACCGACTCCGCAGTGGAAAGGTCAAGCCAGTCGCCCAGGACACCGGAGGGGGTCGGAAATAGAAGCGCAAAGCCGAGCCAGCTGCTCCTGGTGAAGCTTTAGTCGTGGCTCAAGGAAAGTTCAAGGGGAAGCCCAAAGGGCCCTAGACCCCCAAGAAAGTGAAAGATCAAGCTGGAAATGATGTGTTGGATTTGCCATGTCACATTCACACCAAGAAGGATGAAGAAGGCAATCTGATTTATCCTAAGCATACCACTCGACAGTGTCGGGTTCTAATCCAGCAGTTCCGAGAGAAACAACCTAGCGATAAGGAAAAAGAGTCAGACAAGGATGAGGACAAAGAGGAAGATGATGGTTTTCCCAATGTCAATTCCACCCTAATGATTTTTGCTGATATTGAGAGCAAAAGCCGATTGAAAGTGATCAACAGAGAAGTGAATATGGTTGCTCCAGCAACGACAACATATCTGAAGTGGTCACAAACAGCTATCACATTCGACCAGTCTGATCACCCAACATGTATAGCCACCCCTGGGAGGCAAGCGTTGGTGGTCAACCCAGTTGTTGGAGGCACTCGACTGACCAAAGTGCTAATGGACGGTGGTAGCGGCCTGAATATCCTTTATGCTGAAACCTTGAAGGGGATGGGCATTCCGATGTCCAAACTTAGTGAGAGCAACATGAGCTTTCACGGTGTCATCCCTGACAAGAAGGCCGAATCACTCGGCCAGATAACCCTTGACGTGGTTTTTGGTGATTCAAAGAATTACTGTAAGGAAAAGTTGACATTTGAAGTAGTGGATTTCTAGAGTGCTTATCATGCTATTTTAGGCAGGCCTGCATACGCACGTTTTATGGCTCGACCATGTTACGTGTATCTCAAATTGAAAATGCCTAGTCCCAGAGGTGTGATCACGGTCACTGGCAATCGACAGAAGGTAGAGGAATGCTTCCAGAAGGGTTCTAAAATTGCCGATGCACAAATGGCAACAGTTGAAATGCATGAGTATCAGAAGAATGCAAATCCGAGTGATTTGTTGCGAGCCAAGAAGCTTGCCACAGATTCTGCATTTCAGTCGTCCGGTGAAAGCCGATTCATATTCACCCGACAGATCCTAATGCTGCTCCTACTCATATCTCAACATCACTCGACAGCAAATAGGAAGAAGCGCTCATCCAGTTCCTTTGTGAGAACTGGGACATCTTTGCATGGAAACCTTCTGACATGCCGGGTGTACCCAGGGGACTGGCTGAGCACCGTTTGCGAGTCGACCCGAAAGTGAAACCAGTCGAAGAACATCTTCGACGGTCCACCGTACAGAAGAGAAAGGAAATTGGTGAGGAAGTGGCTCGGCTCCTGGCAGCTGAGTTCATCCGAGAGATTTACCACTCCGAGTGGCTCACCAATGTTGTCATGGTCCCCAAAAAGGACGACTCACTTCATATGTGCATTGACTTCAAGCATATCAATCCGGCCTGCCCGAAGGATCATTTCCCTCTCCCCCGTATCGACCAAATTGTCGACTCAACTGCGGGATGTGAGCGTTTGTCTTTTCTGGACGCCTATTCCGGGAATAATCAGATCCGACTGTATGGACCCGATGAGATAAAAACAACTTTCATCACTCCATTCGGGTGCTTCTGTTATGTCACCATGCCATTCGGCCTCAAGAATGCTGGTGCCACATTTATGAGGATGATTCAGAAGTGTCTGCTCACTCAATCAGTCGGAATGTGGAAGCATATATGGATGACATTGTGGTCAAGTCGCGTAAATGTTTCGACCTGCTGACTGACCTCTCCGAAACCTTTGCCAACCTGAGAAGATATGATATCAAGCTTAATCCGTCAAAATGCACATTCGGAGTTCCAGGAGGAAAGTTACTCGGTTTTCTCGTTTCCGAACGAGGGATCGACGCGAACCCAGAAAGAGTTGGGGCCATACTCCGGATGAAACGCCCCGTGCGTGTGCATGACGTGCAAAAGCTTACTAGTTGTTTGGCCGCCTTGAGTCGATTCATTTCTCGCCTCAGTGAAAAGGCATTGCCTCTTTACCGACTGATGAAGAAATCTGACAAGTTCGAGTGGACTCCTGAAGCTGATGCAGCGTTTGCAGAGCTCAAAACCCTGCTTTCCACCCAGCCGGTGCTAGCTGCCCCAATCAGCAAAGAGCCTTTACTGCTTTATATTGCAGCCACTGGACAAGTTGTCAGTACAGTGCTCACAGTCGAGCGGGAAGAAGAAGGAAAAGCCTATAAAGTTCAGCGCCCGGTGTACTATATTTCTGAAGTCTTGACTCCATCCAAGCAAAGATATCCACATTATCAGAAGCTTGTCTATGGAATTTACATGACCACGAAGAAAGTTGCACATTATTTCTCTGATCACTCCATTACAGTCGTCAGCGACGCACCGTTGTCAGAAATTCTGAACAACAGAGACGCAACCGGTCGAGTGGCAAAGTGGGCGATTGAACTCCTTCCCTTGGATATCAGGTTTGAAGCAAAGAAAGCTATCAAGTCCCAAGCAATAGCAGATTTCCTCGCCGAGTGGGTTGAGCAGCAGCAACCGACTCAGATTCACTCAGAGCATTGGACCATGTTCTTCGATGGATCCAAGATGCTGAATGGTTCTGGTGCTGGAGTGGTATTAGTATCCCCTCGAGGAGATAGACTCAGCTATGTTCTTCAGATTCATTTTGATTCCTCCAACAATGAAGCTGAATATGAAGCACTTATGTACGGGTTGCGTATGGCCATTTCACTCGGCGTCCGTCGCCTAATGGTCTACGGCGACTCAGATTTTGTGGTTAATCAAGTCATGAAGGAATGGGACGTCAGAAGCCCAGCCATGACTGGCTATTGTAATGCAGTGAGAAAGTTAGAGAAGAAGTTTGAGGGGTTAGAGCTCCATCATATACCCCGACTGAAAAATCAAGCGGCTGATGATTTGGCAAAGATAGGTTCCAAGAGAGAGGCCATTCCCAGCAATGTGTTTTTGGAACATATTCATACACCTTCAGTTCAGGAAGATCCTTTCACTGAAGAGCCCCCACAACCTAAGAGTGCCACTGATCCGACTGAAGTCGAAGTCCCAGCCGTGGTCGACTTGATCATGGAGGTTTTGGTCATCACTCCCGACTGGACAGTGTCGTACATCGCATACATTCTTAGGAAGGAACTCCCAGAGGATGAAGAAGATGCTCGACAGATTGTCCATCAATCCAAAGCCTTTACTGTGATAAGAGGACAACTGTTCAGAGAAAGTGTAACTGGAGTCAGCCAGAAATGCATAACACCAGAAGAAGGTCGAGTGATCCTCAACGACATCCACTCGGGGACCTGTGGTCACCATGCGTCCTCTCGGACCATTGTAGCCAAAGCATATCGAGCGGGATTTTATTGGCCACGAGCAAATGAAATGGCGAAGGAAATAGTCGACAAATGTGAAGGTTGCCAGTTTTACTCCAACATGTCTCACAACCTGCATCAGCCCTGAAGACCATTCCGCTCGTCTGGCCCTTTGCTGTCTGGGGATTCGATATGGTTGGACCTCTGAGGACTGGTAGGAGTGGCTTCACTCATGTGCTCGTGGCAGTCGACAAGTTCACCAAATGGATTGAAGCCAAGCCTATCAAAAATCTTGAAGCCAGTACTGCTGTCAGCTTCATCAGAGAGTTAACATTCAGATATGGTGTTCCACACGGCATCATCACTGACAATGGGTCGAACTTCGATTCTGATGAGTTCAGAGCCTTCAGCGCTTCCCAACGCACTCGAGTCGACTATGCTTTAGTCGCCCATCTCCAATGGAATGGACAAGCAGAAAGAGCAAACGGATTGATTCTCCAAGGACTGAAACCCCGATTGATGCGCGATCTCAAGCATGCAGCAAGCGCCTGGGTCGATGAACTTCCATCAGTGCTTTGGGGATTGAGGACAACTCCTAATTGGTCGACTGGCCAAACTCCATTCTTCTTGGTCTATGGAGCCGAAGCTGTACTTTCGAGTGACCTGCTTCACAATGCACCCAGAGTCGAGCTTATCACAGAAGGTGAAGCAGAACAGGCTCGGCAAGACGCAGTTGATCTCCTGGAAGAGGAAACAGAGATGGCCCTGATCTGGTCGACCATTTATCAGCAAGACCTGCGTTGATTCCACGCCAGAAACGTGAGGGGTCGAGCATTTCAAGAGGGGGACTTGGTTCTTTGAGTGGATCAGCAGAAACCACACAAGCTCGCTCCTGCTTGGGAAGGCCCCTTCATTGTCACCAGAGTGCTCCACAACGGAGCATACCACCTTTACAATGTCGAGCACAAGAAAGATGAGCCACACGCTTAGCTGCAAATCCGTTTTGCCTAAGTTTGAAAAATCCTACCGAGTGGTGAGCAACCCTCTCACTCGGGGGCTTAGCTGCAGTCCAGTACTCGTCTCAGTTTGAAAAATCCTACCGAGTGGTGAGCAAGCCTCTCACTCGGGGGCTTAGTTGCAGTCCAGTTCTCGCCTAAGTTTGAAAAATCCTACCGAGTGGTGAGCAACCCTCCCACTCGGGGGCTTAGCTGCAGTCCAGTACTCGCCTAAGTTTGAAAAATCCGACCGAGTGGTGAGAAACCCTCTCACTCGGAGTCTTAGCTGCGAATCCGTTTCGCCTAAGTTTGAAAA
>NC_057802.1:427972769-427973305 GCF_018294505.1 Triticum aestivum
GTTTTAAAACTCCTACCGAGTGGTGAGCAACCCTCCCACTCAGGAGGCTTAGCTGCAGTCCGGTACTCGCCTAAGTTTGAAACACATCCCTATCCAGAAGGACGGCGCGAATCCGTTTCGCCTAAGTTTATAAAATCCTATCGAGTGATGAGCAAGCCTCTCACTCCGGGGCTGAGTTGCGAATCCGTTTCGCCTAAGTTTATAAAATCCTACCGAGTGATGAGCAAGCCTCTCACTCGGGGGCTTAGCTGCAGTCCAGTACTCGCCTAAGTTTGAAAAATCCTACCGAGTGGTGAGCAACCCTCCCACTCGGGGGCTTAGCTGCAGTCCAGTACTCGCCTAAGTTTGAAAAATCCTGCCGAGTGGTGAGCAACCCTCCCACTCGGAGGCTTAGCTGCAGTCCAGTACTCGCCTAAGTTTAAAAAATCCTACCAAGTGGTGAGCAACCCTCCCACTCGGGGGCTTAGCTGCAGTCCAGTACTCGCCTAAGTTTGAAAAATCCTACCGAGTGGTGAGCAACCCTCCCACTCGGGGGC
>NC_057802.1:427974184-427985847 GCF_018294505.1 Triticum aestivum
GCTGCAGTCCAGTACTCGCCTAAGTTTGAAAAATCCCACCGAGTGATGAGCAGCCCTCTCACTCGGGGGCTTAGCTGTAGTCCGGTACTCGCCTATGTTTGAAAAATCCTACCGAGTGGTGAGCAACCCTCTCACTCGGGGGCTTAGCTGCAGTCCAGTACTCGCCTAAGTTTGAAAAATCCCACCGAGTGGTGAGCAACCCTCTCACTCGGGGGGCTTAGTACAATTTTACCAAGTGGTGAGCAACCCTCTCACTCGGAGACTTAGCTGCAGTCCAGTACTCGCCTAAGTATAAAATACGTTCCGAGTGTGAACCAATCTTCTCGCTCGGGGACTTGGCCACACGCTACATCCCGATCCGCAAGGACGATGAGGTGTAGGTCGACTGCGACCTTCTCCTCAAAGCTGTGCCATAAGTACAATGTGCGCTCCAACCTGATCCGCAAGGACGACGAGGTGCAGGTCGACTACGACCTTCTCCTCAGAGCTGCGCCATAAATACAATGCGCGCTCCATCCTGATCCACAAGGACAACGAGGTGCATGTCGACTGCGACCTTCTCCTCAGAGCTGCATCACAAGTACAAAGACTATTCCGAGTGAAGAGCAAGTCCCACTCGAAGACGAACACAAGCATATTCAGAGATAAACCAAGTTCAGATAAATCCTAAGGTTCCAGACCACGGATTAAAGTACTCAGGCATCAAGCCCGAAGGAGTTTAACGGTTACAAAATCACTCGGCATCCCGAGGCAAATTTAAGGTGAGGCATAAAGTTTGTTCACTCCGCGGGAGGTGGGCTGGCGGGCTCGACGAACTCGTCCAGGTAAATTCCGTCAGCAATCCGAGTGGCGACAGCAATGAAGGTTTCCATGAAAGATTGGAAGTCGTGCCTCTTGGTATTGGCAACCTTGATTGCTGCTAGCTTCTCTTCTCGTGCTTCCTTGTAGTGGACACGAACCAGGGACAGAGCCACATCAGCGCTGCATCGAGCAGAAGACTTCTTCCATTCCTGCACTCGACCAGGAACCTCATTAAGTCGAGCCATCAGAGATTCGAGGTCATTTTTGAGTGTCGCCCTTGGCCAGAGTGTTGTGTCGATCCGTGACATCACGACTTTCAGTCGAGCAAGATAGTCGACAACACCAGCGACACGAGATTCCAGTCGGAGTACGTTCATGGCAGCTTCGTCCTTCACAGGAGAGAGGATGGGGTCCAAACTTGTCTCAACTCGCCCAGTTTCTTCCTCGAAGTTCTGGCAAAATTCTGCACACACAATTCAATGATGAGTCAATGGTTGTATATCGAGTCGACAACAACAAGTCAGTCGGACAAAGGAAAGCACCTTCAAGCATGATGAACAGCTTCTTGGCAAGCCCTCCCAGATAATTCTCCAGGTCATCCCGCTTGCGAGCAATGCCTTCCATCTTTTCGGTCAGATTGTTCTTGTCCTTCTTCAGGCGAGTCACCTCCTTGTTGGCTTCATTAAGGGCAGTTTTCAGCTTGGCGTTCTCTTCCTCCAGTTTGCCGATTGAAGCCAGCTTCTGGTCGGCGAGTGCAGTTTTCTCTTCGGCTGCTTTCTACGCGGCCGCAAGGTCCAGATCCTTCTGCGCCAGAGCCTGGTTCATTGTTTCTGAAAGAAATAATGCTTGATTCAGAAAAAGCAAATAACACCCGGTTCAGCAACAAGTCAGTCGACAAGTTTTTCGTACCAACGGCTTCATCCTTGGCCTTCTGCAAGTTTGTCTAGGCTAGCTCCAGATCAAGATTGAGCTGAATCTGCTTCTGCTCCAGGTCAGTAAAACGAGCTCCAAGTTCGCAGGATTTCTGTAATCAAAGGACGGTCAGTCGACAGATGAAAAGGTTGGCTACTTCAGAGTAATAGAGTGATAAATTCAACAAGTTCTAAGACTACTGCCGAATCAAACATCCAACAGTAGTCTCGGGGCACCTAGTGGGTGCACTTAGCGTGCCCCCACTGGTCCAGTTTCCACTCGTCATGGTCTGTCCAGGCCGAGTGTAAAAAAAAGAAGAAGAAGGTTGTTCTTAGACCATAGTTGACTGCCCGCAGCCGACTACGGTCTCGGGGACTACACCCAGTGGGTGCACTTAGCGTGGCCCCACTGGTTCAGGTTCCACTTGACATGGTCCGTCCAGCCCGAGTGAGAAAATTCTGATTCTCAGACCAGAGTCGACTGCCCGCAGTCAACCATGGTCTCGGGGACTACACCCAGTGGGTGCACTCAGCGTGCCCCCACTAGTTCAAAGACTCAATCGACACGACTTAGTCGACTCAAGATACAAATTTACTCAGTGGCAAGTCAAATCACCCAGTGGGTGTACAAATGCAAAACGCAGACTGGTAGAAAGATCCCTCAAGGAAAGTTTTCAGGTAGCATATCCTAACAGAACAAGCGACAAGCTAAAGAATCAGTCGGTGATCAACCAACCTGGACGTTGCTTTGGAGAGCTGAGCTAGCGTCGTAAGCAGTTTGGCTGGCTTCCCGGGCCACCTTCATCTGCTCCATCATGATGCCCGCCTGACGTATGGCCTCCTTGGCAGCACCCACTTGGTCCTCTGGGACGTGATGTGTAGTAAAGAGTGAAGATGGATCGGCTGGAGTCTGCGCAGTCGACGCCGAGGGCTGAGCACTCGTCAATGGCACGGCGAAAGTCACAGAAGTCCGATTGGCATTGCCGCCCTCCTGGATTATCATTTCCGTCACCGGTGTTGACTGAGGCACTTTGCCAGTTGACGTCTTCCTGTTTCTTCTTCCCTGAGGCCTCAGCGGCACATCCTCGTCGTCGTCTGGAAGATCAATGACATTGGGAGGAGCTGCAGAAAGAATCAATCACCAGAAATTCAATCGACCAATGAAACGGCCGAGTAAATGAGGACAAGATTACGAGAGTCATACCCGGATTAGAGGTGACTGCATCTTCCATTTCCTCGTCTTCATTCCTGTAAGCAGAAGTCTCAGAGGTAGCAGCACTGCAAATTTCAAGATTCAGTCAGTCATGTCTGCTGCAATGAGTCGACCAAAATTCAGTTCATACTAAACCAAGAAATCAAGTCCAACTATTACCCGGAAGCAATGGGGATGGCCACTTTGATCTTGGGCAAGGCCTTCTACGGTTTTGACGGAGTAGCTTTTGATAGCTTTGGAGCCTTCTCAGTCGGCGCCGGAGAAGACGTCCGAGGACGCTTTGAGCTCTGTCCGGTCTGCGCAGTCGTTTTACCACGGATACTTGCCGGGTCGTGAGTTTGTTTGGATCGCCTTTCGGTGCGAGGGGGTGAGTCGACTTCTTCACCGTCCTCAGAGTCGTCGCTTTCGTCGTCTTCTTCCCCATCAGAGTGCCACTCGCCGCTCTCACCTCCGCTCGCCTCCCCTTCTGGATCCTGCTCCTGCTCTCCGTTAGGCATCGAGTACATCTCAGTGAGGACCTGAAAGACAACAAGTGAAACAAATGTCAGTCGATTGGCAAAGAGCAATTACACGATAGATCAAGAAAACACTCGAAAATCCAGAGGCAGACCTTGCCAGGTTCATACGGGTTGCTAAGTGGAGGGATCCTCCTGGATCCTCTGGGGTTATCCTTGTTACCAGTGATGCCCCTCAGGCACTGCTCCACCGTATCCTCGTCGACTTCCTCTGGGTGGATCCGAGTGGTGTCGTCAATGCCCGAATACATCCACATCGGATGATCACGAGCTTGAAGCGGCTGAATGCGTCGTCTGAGGAAGACTTCTAACAGATCCATGCCAGTCACACTGTCACGAACCAGCTGGACCACTCGCTCGACCAACACCTTCACCTGCGCTTTCTCCGCCGGAGTCACTTTCAAGGCAGAGGGCTTCTCGACTCGAGCCATGGAAAAGGGGGGAAGTCCAGTCGACTGGCCTGGAGTCGGCTGGTCTTTGCAGTAGAACCAGGTCGACTGCCATCCTCTGACTGACTCGGGAAGGATCATGGCTGGGAAAGTTCTTTTACCTCTCATTTGGATCCCAAGACCCCCACACATCTGGATCACATGCGTCCTCTCATCACTCGGATTGGCCTTCTTGACCGACTGAGAACGACATGTGAAAATGTGCTTGAAGAAACCCCAGTGTGGTCGACAACCCAGGAAGTTCTCGCACATGGACACGAATGCAGCAAGATACATGATGGTGTTGGGAGAGAAGTGATGAAGTTGTGCTCCAAAGAAGTTCAGAAAGCCCCGAAAGAAAGGATGGGGAGGCAAAGAAAAACCGCGGTCCACATGAGTGGCGAGGAGAACACACTCACCCTCCTGCGGCCGCGGCTCGGTCTCGTCCTCCGGGAGCCATCCTGATCCGTGGGGAATCAGTCCCTCCTCGACCAGATCATCGATGTCGTCCTACCGGATCGTCGACCGAATCCAATCGCCCTGGATCCAGCCGCAAGCCGTACCACGACGAGGATCCGCCCCGGCTGGTCTTCTTCCCCTTCGCCCTCGCCGTCGCTTTCTTTGTGCGCTCCAAGGCCACCGTCTTTTCCTTCCCCATTGCAGCGGGCGGCACCGAGAGCAGAGGTGGATGCAGTGGAGAAAACGGAGGAGAAAGGGGAAGAATAGGAACGCACTATGCAAAAAACCCCAACCCGGCGCTTTATATGGGGTCGTTTCCGAGTGGCTGACCCGTGGGCCCAGGCGATCCTGTCAAATCCCGCAACAGTCGCGCGCGCAGTACATGGCGAAAAAGGTGGCGCGGGGATCGAGGCGCCTCTGCCTAATCTTCTCCGATTACCGCGGCCTCCTCCGCCCCGCGCGCTTCCCGAAATTCGAATCCCGCAAGATCCGCGAGCAGCAGAGCAATCTGTCAGACTGAAGATTTTTTCCATATCAACACTCGAAGCTTTTCAGTGAAAGTTCACCCGACAAACTAAGAATGGATCAAGGCGACTGAAAAAGAAGTTGAAGTGACTATGTCGTTCATTGATCCCAGCAAGATGCTTCCGAAGCGCAAAAATTAAGTCGGAAGTATTTTCAACTCCTTCTCCACTCGAACCCTGAACCATTCGGGGGCTAATGATGAAGCTATGTACCTAGGGTATGGTCATAGGCCTGACCTAGACACCCTCCCCTAGGACATCACCCTAAAGTCGGAAGCATTCAAGGGATAGCATCATCCACTCGACCAGAAGCATTCCACTCGGAAGATCCAATGTCACTCGACCGACGCAGAAAGCACTCGACGGACAGAAGGTCTAAAGTCACTCTGCATAGCAACGGTCGGACGTTTCCTCTGTAGACTTAATGGTCATTTATGCCACTTTATTATTGGCGTTACCAGAAACGCCCCACCTTTATGTACCTTAAACCCTGTGTAACTGAGGGCGAGAGGGGCCTGGCGAACTCTATATAAGCCACCCCCCTCCTCGGGGACCGGGGTTCGCACCCCCTGTAACTCAACACACATATAATTCAGTCGACCGCCTCTGGGCACCGAGACGTAGGGCTGTTACTTCCACTGTGAAGGGCCTGAACTCATAAATCTTGTGTGTACAACTTCACCATAGCTGAGATCTTGCCTCCTCATACCTACCCCCCATTCTACTGTCAGTCTTAGATCCACGACAGCGGCCGCCCACGCCCCGCATCAAAGACCTCCGCCGTCGCCATTTTTTGTATACATTTAAAACATTTTTAAAATATATTTAATATTTTTCAAATACATGATTTTCTAATACACGTTATACATTTTTCTTATACATCAGGAACATCTTTCATATGTACGGTTGACATTTTTAAATACATGATTAACATTTTTTACTATATACTTCTGATGTCTACTTGTGTCCGTATGCATTGTACATTATTTATACATCAGAAACATTTTTCTATACACGTCTAACATTTTGTAAATACATGATTAATATTTCTTCCATATGTATGTTTTGATTTCTACTTTTTCTCATACACGTATATTTGTCATATACAAAGAAACATTTTTCATACATATTTAACATTTTTTAAATGCCTGATTAACATTTTTTTCAATCACATTTTTTTTCAAGAACATGCAAGAGCATTGCATGTCTTTTCCATTAAGAATGAGAAGAGAGGAACCGAGTCACAGGATCATTACAAAGCATTTCCGCCTAGGCCCACCCGGTGCTACGTTCTAGTGAATTTGAAATGGGTATCCACCCTCTACCCTAGCGCGAATCCAAAGCCGGAGCTCAGCCCTTATGAGCTCTACCGTGGCTGCGGCTGGTGAAGCCTTGCGCTCGAAGACGCGGTTGTTGCGCTCGAGCCAGATGAAACATAGAGTGGCGAGGGTCGTGGTGTTCAGATGTCTTCGTTGGATCGCCGGCACCGCCTCCACCATTCTACTAACGGCTTCGCGCCGTCCGGAGTGAACCTGTGTAGCCTCAGCGGAAGCAGCATGCTGTACCAGACCTCGCGCGCGAACACACAACCTAGGAGCATGTGATTGGCATCCTCATCATGTTGGCAACACAGCTAGCACACCCTTGTGTGCGGCATGTTTCTACGAGCCAGCCGATCGGCCGTCCACAGCCTCGTTCTCACCGCTAGCCATGCGAAGATCTTCGCCTCAAGAGGAGCCCAGGATCGCCAGATGTGCTCAGCGCACGGTGCAAGCTCCCTGCCCAAGAAGAAGGTGGCGTAAGTGTCCCGGGAGGAGTATCTGCCAGCCACCCCAAGAGGCCAAGAGAACTCGTTTGGCACCTCCGAAAGGATGACCTGCCGCACATCCTCCCAGATGTCGAGGAACTCGGCGATGGCCACCGTTGGCGCCCCACGAATAGCGTCAACCCAGGCATGGTCATGCAAGGCCTCCGCCATGCTCATCCTTTTGCCGGCCGGCCGGACGAATTGTAGGAGATTTGGAGCCCTTAGCGCCAGAGCGTGATCGTTGAGCCAAGAGTCATGCCAAAAGCTTGCTCCGCTCCCGTTCCCGATGGTGCACCAGAGCGCCGCCTGGCCTAGGGACATGGCCATGTCCGAGAAGCCAATCTCCTGTCCTTCCCAGGGCCTATCCATCACCGTCTTCTGCAACCAGAGCCAGCGCAGTCGAAGATCTTGGTTCAGGAGCCGCAGGTTGAGCACGCCCAGCCCACCGAGAGGCTTCGGGGAGCAGACGATTTGCCAAGCCACTAGGCAGCACCCTCCCCTGGCATCCTCGAGCCCGCGCCAGAAGAAGCCCCTTCTCAGCCGATCGATGCATTTGAAGAACCACGGTGGGAGGTCCAGCGCCATCAGGTGAAAGATAGGCATCGCCGTGAGCTTGCAGTTCACCAGTGTCAGTCTGCCCGCCCGACGGAGAAGGCTTGCCTTCCACGTAGGCAGTTGGGCTGCAATCCTGTCCACGAGCGGCTGGAGCTATGTGCGGGTCAGGGCACGCAACGATAAGGGAAGGCCAAGGTATGTGATTGGCAGCTCCTTGACGGCGCAGCCCGCCGCCTGAACAATGTCCTGCACGTCCTCCACACTGCAGCGGATCAAGGAGATGGAACTCTTCGCGAAGTTGCAGCGTAGTCCCGTGGCCTCGCCGAAGCATTCTAGGATTCCCTTTGCCACGTCCATCTCGGCGGCCAATGGTCTGAGCAGGAGGATGGCGTCGTCTGCGTATAGGGATAGGCGATGGCGGACACCTAGCGCACGGAACGAGGAGAAAACTCCCGCCTCCTCCGCTTTTCTGAACATGGCAGTAAGGACATCCATGACGATGATGAACAACATTGGAGAGACCGGATCTCCTTGGCGCAGCCCCTTTCCGTGCCAGAAACTTTCGCTGGCCAAGCCGTTGATGAGCACCTAGGTGCTTGTCGTCGAGAGAAGAGTGGAGATCCGCCTGATCCACCTTGGGCCAAACCCACGATGCGTCAACACCTCAAGGAGGAATGGCCATGAGACGCTATCAAATGCTTTGGCGATGTCGATTTTGAAGATGATAGCCGGCGCTCGCTTGCGGTGGAGAGTGCGGATGGATTGTTGCACGAGCATGAAGTTGTCCAGGATAGACCTTCCAGAAATGAGCGTGCTCTGATTGCGGTCCACCAGCTTAGGGATCAGCAGGCCGAGCTCGGTCGACAAGGTTTTGGCGATGATTCTGGCGAAGCTATGAATGAGGCTTATGGGCCTGAAATCTTTGATGTCAATGGCGCCCTCCGCTTTTGGCAATAGAATGATGAAGGCCTCGTTAAGCCTGTCCAGCCCCCTGCCATCCGCGTCATCGAAAGCCTGGACCGCCTTCATTACCGCCTCCTTGATAATGGCCCAGCATGACTGGTAGAATCTCGTGGTGAAGCCATCAGGCCCCGGGACCTTGTCAGGCTACATGTCCTTTACTGTGTTCCAGATAAGGGTTTCGGACAGGGGGGTCTCGAGCGTCGCAGTGTCAACCGCCGGCAGCTCTAGAGCAGCCAGGCGGAGCGTGTGCTGCCGCAACACCGGCCTGCCCAGTAAGCCCGCGTAGTAGTCCCCAGCCATCTCACACATGCCCGCCCTGGATGTCGCCTCCGCCGCTCCGCTCTTCAGCCTGAAGATGTGATTTTTCCTGCGTCGCTGGCTCGCAAAGATCTTGAAGAACGCCTCGCTTGCCTCACCAGCCTTCGGCCATGAAATGCGCAATTTCTGTCGAGCAATAGTCCGCTGCAGAGACGCCAGCCCGAGCACTTTCTTCTTGAGCTGCTTGCGGAGCCATGTTTCTCCGCTCGACAGAGGCCTTGAGTCCATCGCCTGATCGAAGCACAGGATGAGCTCGTTTGCCAGCAGCATCTGCTCCTTGATGTTGCCAACCTTGGCCTGGTTCCACCTGGTCAGCGCCTTTGCAGTGGCCTTTAGACGCAAAAATAGATCCACGAAGGGGTTGGCCTTCGGAGGCAGCGAGTTCCAACTCCCTGCCACGACATCATGGAACCCGGGAAGAGAAGGCCAGTAGCTCTGGAAGTGGAACCGTGATTTGCGATGGAACGAGACGTTGGTTGACATGAGTAGCGGGCAGTGGTCGGAGATGGAGGAGGACAAGGCTTGCAGCAGGTGCCCTGGGTGCCCGGTGTCCCAATCTGCCGTGGAGAACCAGCGGTCGATTTTTCCAGGGTAGGGCGATTCCTCTCGTTGCTCCACGTATAGTGCCGTCCAATGAGACATGCCTCTTTAAGCTCCATATCGTTTAGGAAGCACCGAAAGCTCCCCATCATGCGCCTGTTGATCATGTTGTTGCTTTTGTCCGCCGCTTCAACAATGAGATTGAAGTCTCCCGCCACTGCCCAAGGCCCCGCACAAGCTGCCCTGATAGCCCGGAGCTCATCTAGGAACAGAGGTTTCAACGTGTCATCGGTTGGGCCGTAAACTGCGGTTAGTGTCCACTGGTTGCCCTCCCCAAAAACCATCTCCACCATGACATAAAATTGATCGATCCGGAATGCGGGCACCATGGCCACCGTGGAGTCCCATGCGACGATGATTCCGCCGGCCGTGCCATGCGTAGGAAGAGCCACGAACGCGCCAAATTTTAGCCCCAGCAGCGAGTGGATCACGCGCTGATCAACCCTCTCCAGCTTGGATTCCAGAAGGCACACTACCGACGCGTCGTCCACCAAGCTTCTCATGGCAGCCCCTCTAGCTGCAATGTTGAGACCCCGCACGTTCCACACAATAATATTATGATTTGCAATCTCCATTACAAGGCCTACATGCCACCAAGCCGACCCTCTAAAATTCTAGAGACAGCGGGAACTCCTCAAGGGGGACGTCTAGGGAGAAAAGCCTCGCCAGGGCGTCGATGCGGTGTTGAGGCAGCGGGCTCCGAAACAGCTGTGCATACTTCTGCAAACAGTCCACCGGTGGCTCATCCTCAATCTCACAGATGCCCATCTTGGACATCAAGACCCGTTGGGCACGCTTGATGTACGACGACGGCAAGGATTTGGCATTCTGTTGCAATCTTGCACTGCGACGGCATAGCTCGTCCGGAATGATTGGCCGCTTGCGCCGGCCTCGCTGCACGTCAGGGAGCGGCAGAAGTGGGGCATGTATGTGTTCACGGATCTGCGTTAGGACCTGCTCGTGCACGGTAGGCGGGGTAGACGGGCTGGTTGCAGCAGCCCGAGTGGGGTGACCAGCAGATGGGGCGACGTAGCAGCGCCGCTGCAAGGATCAAACGGGTTGCTGCATGGGGGTGTAGCCGGGTGGGCCAGGCCTGCATGGGTGCCTATTGGTGAAAGATCACATGGGTCCGCCTGGGGGGAGCAGTGCGCATCAGCAGGGATAACGAAGCCTCAAAAGTGGGGCCAAGGTCAACTGAGATACAGACCCCACCCGAACCAGTGCTCCGGACCGACCAGGAGGCCGACCAGGAAGCAGCAGAGGCATCACGTGAGTGCGCGCGCGCCCCCGCCGAACTGCCATGTAGAGCGGCAATCATATTGACCACCTCCGCGGATTGGATGGACGAGCCGCTGCACGCAGAGGGGGAGCGGCTGCCATCCATCAGATCCATAACATCCTCCAATGCACAGCTCAAGGCGGGCCCGGGGTCAGCCCGTACCCGCGATTCCCGGGACCAGCCCCCAGAGTCCACTGTGGTCAACACCCGCATGGTCTCAGCGGGCCCCAAAGCAGCGCAGTCTGGCGTGCCGATGGAGCCAGCCCCACTAGGCGTGATGTCACCACCTTCAGCGCCGGCGAGCGCACGCCGGCGATGATGCGGCGCCGCGTCCACCGTTCCGGCGTAGGAGCGCCTAACATATCCACCGTTGGACTTCTCCACGCGCCTCGCGGAAGAACCACCCCCCTCCATCCAGCGGCCCGGCGAGTCAGCACCGGGGCCATGGTCGTCATCAGACGGCAGGGAAGGGGGTGGGGGTGGCCGCGGCGAAGAGGGAGGCTGCGGCGGGCGAGGCACCGCCGGGAGGTCGCCCACCCGACGGATCTCGATGGGATACCGCAGGGTGCCGGCTCGGGCCCGGGAGAACACCCTCGGCCGGCTCCGGGCCGACGATGCGGGAGGCAGGGCCGGCTCTTCCACGAAGAGGAGCTTGCGCGACGGAATGCGGCAGATGTCCGCCGTGCGAAGCCAGACGCGGAAGTGAGACATGTCGTTGCGGCTCGACGTTTCCTCCGCCATGTCCACCACGTATCCATAGCCGTCTAGGATGACGCCCGCCGTCCTCCGCGTCCACGCATTGGATGGCACGCCGACGAGGTCAAGCGGGACGAGGAGGGGAGGTTTACCGCCGTGGCCTGCGCCTGCCTAATCCAGGGTCAGAGCGTCAATGAGAACCCAGGGCCGTCCGCCCGACCACGGTCTGCCATGCGCTGCCGGAGGTGAATGGAGTCGCAAAGGACCAGAAAGTCCTCTGGGAAGAAGGCGTGGATGGACATGGACGCCGGCCCGACGTCAAACGCGGCATGAAGGGCCTCCGCCGCACTAGCCAGATCCACCGCAGGGCGGTTCCCGACGATGGAGACCACGACCGCTCGCGCGAGCCCCGCCTCCAGACGCTCCATCTCCTCCGAGCGCTCTAGGTAGCAACAGGATGGCTCCTCCACTCGCTGAGCCGGCGGCAGCCGCACAACCTCCACCCGAGGGGGGATCCCGGCAAAGGGGACGCCAAAGGCCGGGCCGTCCACCGATCCCTCACTGGAGCCCTCCCGCACAATATTGCTCCAAGAG
>NC_057802.1:427986344-428022028 GCF_018294505.1 Triticum aestivum
CTGTCGACGAGCAGGCGGCCTGGGGGAGCTGCCACCGGACGAGGAGCCACGCCGCAGCGGGCAGTCCCTAGAGCTGTGCCCGGCGCCATCGCAACAGACGCACTTGGTCGGGTTCGTGCACTCCCGCGAGATGTGGTCATCCTCCCCGTAGTTGTAGCAACAGCCGAAGAAGCGTGCCGGCATCCGCGAGTGTGGCGACGGCCTGGGGACCGGAAGGGTGCGCGTGCCATCCGCGCGCGTGCGCGTCGGGCGAGCACGCTCTCGGCGCCCCCGCTTCGTCCGCCACGGCGCGTCACCGGCGCAGGCACCGACGGGCCACTCGGCCCCAGGGGGCCTAGGGCGGAGCCCACCACCGGCACCAGCAACGAGCGCAGGGGGGCGCGCCGGGGGGGAGCTGGAGCTGGATCCACCGGACCCCGAAAGGGCCACGCGCTCAGCCATGGCGCGGGGGCGGAGGGAGGGAAGGTTAGGGAAGAGGGAGGGGAGGGGGTGGCTGCCGGCACCGGAGCGGCGACCGGCAGGAGCAGTGGCCGCCGGCGCCGGAGTGGCGCACGGCGCAGCTAGCGAGAGCGAGAGCGAGAGGGAGGGATAGGCAGGTAACCTAATCATCAGCCATCAAATGTCCAGTTGATTGTACAATCACATTTTTTAACATTGTTGTTTGAATATGTGTTGAACATTTTTTCAAATACGTCTTGAAACATTGTTTTTCCAAATGCTATCAAATTATTTTTAAAAGTTGCACCAACATTTTCAAAAGTACACAAGCAATTTTTTTCAAACTTAAGAGTTTCTTTTTAAATGTCATGGGTAATTTCTCCTCTTCCTTGAGTGTTGGATGGACATGCTAGGTGATGGCACAACTCCTTGACGTCACTACTTGTGGTCAAACCCTCTTGGTTGCTGCAATGGTAACTTTAGTGAAGCTCGTATACTTTGATCCCTCTCTCAAGCTAGTGATGCCATGTACTTCCTTATGTTCTTGGTTCATCAAGATGTATTGCCCTAGGGGGTTGTTAAGGCATTCGATCTAGTTTCCCTCATAAACTGGGTCATGATTTTTACCCAATTTTACACATAAACCGGCTCAATTTCTTTTGAATTGACATCAATATATGGTACCCAGAAGGGTCGAAAAGGAAAATTACTAACCATACCTGAGCATTTGGCACTTATCAACATTGTGTAAACTTTAGTTGCAACTTATTTGCTAACAATCTTTGCCGCCAACTCCTGGATGATTAAGAAAATCGATATGCCGGGATAAAACCCTTTTGTGGAATGTAGACGAGGGAACGAACGGAGGAAGGTGCATTGTAAACTAAAAAAATATGCGCGCCAAAGAGATTTACAGGGCTGAGATCAGAGTTATCTCAACGTATATGGGAGCTCTTAGGTTGAGGTCGACGTGGTATGAATGGGGAGGCGAGGATAGACCATGGGAAGGAACTGCAATGCCATCTGACAAGGTGGATAAGCAAGTGTTCTCAAAGAGATTTACATGACAATTTTTAGCATGCTCCCTCTTACTTTTCATTTTCACATAAGAGTAAGAGTACATAATATATCTGAGTCATTGATTTGATTAAGTACTCCGGCCGGTCCTTTTTAATTCGCATATAAGATTTGTCTAAAGTCAAGCCTCGTAAAGTTTGACCAACTTTATAAAAAAAATTCAATATTCACAATATAAAATCAATATCAGTAAATGTGTCATGACTTAAATTTTCATACTGTATAATTTTAGCATGGTAGATGTTGATAATTTTATATAAATATGGTCAAACTTTATGAAATTTGACTTCAGATAATTCTTATATGCAGAGTAAAAAGAACCGGAGGAAGTAGTGATTTAATTAACTCTTATCTTTTTACCTCCCATGTAAAATGAGAGGTAAGAAGGAGCATCTTAAAATTACTCTACATGGCAAATTTTAGCATGCTCTATACAAAGTATTTAATTAGTAATTAATGCTACTTGTGTTCACTAATGTAAGACGTCGAATAGGAAAAACGTCTTACATTGGTGGACAGAGGATGTATTTTATTTTATAATTTTTACAATTAGAATTTCAGTATACTGATATGATGTATATGTCATGCAACTTTTCTACGATGCAATGCATGGGCTCAGTGCTTCCCTGTCACGGCAACAAGCAGTGCTCTTGTAGTAGATCACCTTTTTTCTAGCATCGTCGGATGGCGTGTGAAGGATTATCTTCAGCGGATCTCGCGAGATTCGGTGGACGTTTGTCTTCGGTGGATCCATTTGGATACCGGCTTCGTTCGTCTGTGTTCGTGTGTCTACAGGTTAGATCCTTCTGGTCTACGCTTCCCTTAATCGGCGGTGGTTGCTGTTCTGGTGCGCTGGTCCTATGGGGCCTTAGCACGACGACTTCCCGACTATTTACTACAACAAGGTTCGCCCGGCTTCGATGAGGGAGAGGCGAAGATGGTGGCGCGCTTTTGGCTCGCTTCAGTGATTGTAGTCGTCGCTAGGTGGTCTACGGACCTGGATGTATTTTTTTATTTTTTATTTGTACTACCTTGACAGTTAATGAATATATCGAAAGTTTTGTTGAAGAAAAATGTAGATCGCCTTTTTTTCTAGCAACCAGCAGGATTTCTGCTTTTTCATTAAAAAAATTCAAAAAACGAGAGCCGAGACATGAACCATCGATGATAACTATACGTACCAGTTGGCAGTGCCCAACCCAACAAAATAACAAATCAGAAGCAACAAACCACAACGACTAATCATTGCGCACTCTCAATCACCCATCGGCGATCACAGCAAAGCCTAAACAACTGCCCCCTCGCACAGCCTGTGAAAGGCGGACAGACCGAAAGCAGCAGCTCCAGCCAATGAGCCTCCATTTCATGGCTAGCCTTCCACAAGACAACACGCCAAAGCCCTACCAATGGCGGCTCTATATACCCGACGTGTCCACGCCCCGCTCCGAAACAAAGAAAAAGGTGCGTGCCACACTCACGATGAACTGCCAGTGAGATACTGGAGGAAGGTGGGATGACGTCAAGTCCTTCCCATCCCAAGCCATACAGCTCGTTAGCTTCCTGCCCTTCGCTTAGTGCTTACACGTCTTCCACTGATTCCCAAGCGTCGATCGACCGAGAACCTAGCTAGCGGAAATGGCGGCCACCCTCAAGCTCAGGATCCTCGCCGCCGCCGCCGTCGTGGCCTCGTCCATGATGGGCGTGGCCATGGCTGCCGAGGGGCCGGCTCCCAGCCCGGACACCGGAGCTGCCACGACCATCCCGGCCTTCGCCGTCGGGACGCTCGTCACCGCCGCCGTTGGGTACCTCTTCTGCTGAGCTGCGCAGCCGCGGCGTCTGCTGGCTGGACCGGCACTCCGCAGTCGTATATTTTAATTAGCTGATGATGTGCCGTGTACGGGTTATGTTCTGATCAGTTGACGCGCGTATTGCGCTTTGGTACACAGCTACATACTACTGGATGAATTAATACATATCGTATTTATCTTCGTTCACTTATAAAATGATTATGTTCTTCCTCCGACCTTTATTAATTGTCGCTGCTTTAATTAACTTTGTATTAAAAAAGATAATTAATTTGAATCAGAGAGTACCTGTGTTGCTAAAACTCTTTGGGCTGAGATCATATATACCTTGACGTGATGTCATATACTCCCTCGGTTCATTTTTATAAGTTGTTTCAGACAAGTAAAATTGAGCTGTTTTATATAGTGTCTGAAACATCTACAAAGCCTTATAAAAGTGAACAGACGAAGTACTAGATCAAGTCGATGCGAAAGAACACGAAGGAAAGAGCATCGGTCTAGCTTCAGGCCACGGACCGGTGACTAGTTAGGACGTGATAATTCCACAGTTGAATGATCAATCAAAGGCACACTCTTCTTCATGGATGATGATTTTCCAAAGCACGTTCCGGCTTAGCGCTTGATTGCTACTCTATCCAGGGGTCCTCTGGTTTTGTAAAAGAGTTTTGCACCTCACTGAAATTTTGATTTCGTGAAACAAAAAATGATCCATGCGTAAGAAAGAAGGCTTTCCACCATTTCAATAGGACCTACGATAGCAAGTGAACATTATCTTTAAGAACAATATGAACCGTTTTGAAATTAGGCCAAGTTTTTTTAACCAAAATATAGGTCTTGCAACCCATCGAAATCCATCGACTTCACAAACTTTGCCTAGAGGGCATAAAAAATATAGTTACCTGACTCTGTCGACTTCACATCCTTCCTCCCATTGGGTGGTTTTATTGGCTAGGTCTCGCATACGAGTTTGGCAGGAAAGACTAAGGGCATGTTTGGAACCTCTTCCGGCTTCTCCAAATCGCAACTTTGGCTTCCCTCACTAGCTCTGGTCTCTTCCTGGCGATCAGCGAGCGTTCGGCTCGAGCGGCAGCTTCTCCCGGTGTGCCATGGGCTGGACCCAACTAGGGGAGTCCTGGCATGTTCGACATCACTTTGGGCGCTAGCTAGGGTTAGCAGCGGGCGAGGGGATATGTCGAGGGAGAGAGATGAGCAGGCGAGGGGGTACATCGTACCGATTCACGGGCGGTAGGAGAGAAGCACTGGTAGCGATATGGGGTGCGGTGGTGAAATGTTTACTTTTGTGGTGGCAATTTGAACTATAAATTGGCTAAACTCTTGCTCTTCGATTTCGTGGAGCTGGGCTTTTCGGTCTTCTCCTTTTTACATGAGGGGAGGGCTTGGCTTCTTGAATTTAATTCCGTGGAACTCCCACATTTGGAGCAGCTTAGTGCATTGAGTTCACGAATTTGAGAGCTGGAGAAGATCTGAACAGGCCCTAAGAGCATGCTTTAGCCATGGATTATCCTGATGTTCATCAAGGAACAATAAGACAAAAGCACATGTGCTTTTGTGTCCAACTACTTATGACTTGGGCTGCAATGTGGCATGGGAGGCTTGCCCAACTGTAGTATTTGAGATGACATGCGTAAGAGCATCTCTAGCAGACCCCGCATCCCGCCGACCCGCAAAGCGCGTTTGCAGTTTGCAGAAAAACGGCTTTGCGGGCCGGCGCGGACGGCCGCAGAGGCAGACCCCGTAAAACGGACCCGTATAAAAGAATATTCGCGGAATATGCTCTTTTACGGGTCGGCTTTGCGGGGTCTGGTGTGGCGCCGCTCTCGCCGGTCCGCAAATCCTAAATTTGCACCTCAATTTGACACAAGATAATGCATTTCTTTGCTTTTTCAACAACATTGGATACATAGATATTACCAAATCTTTGCTAGGATAGTAAGACCAAAGAAAACAAGAACCACAATTACGCATTTTAGAAGATTTTCAACTTCCATAACAACTCCCACTAGTTGGACCAATATCTTCTCCATGCATTCATTGTTGATCTGTGGATTCTTGATTTTGCATTCTTCATTCTTCTTTTTTGGTTCTAAAGAAGTAGACGTTGCTTCCCCTCTAGTTGCACATGCAGCCACTTCATTGCCTTCGATTCTACTAAGGAGTGCACCAACGTCTATTAAGTTTCTTTCTATCAATAAATCAACGTATTCGCCTTCCCAAAATCAAATGAGCACCCATCTGCCTACACACATGATGGTGTTCGAATGAGCTATCGAAATTGAACCAAAGAATGCGGTGCCAAAGCCGAAAGAAAGGAACACGTACCCCGTCGTTTTCGCATTTGAAGAACACTCATCCGGGGTGCTTCGGCGTGCCCGAAGTTAGCCGCAGCACTGTCCGCGTGCAGTCGTCGCACTGTATAAGCAGCATCGGCGTGCCGCAGAGCCGCTGCGCGAGCGCCGAGCCCGGCGGGCGGCCGGCCGAATCCATGTCGGCAAACCGTCGGCGGCGGCGACAGGACGAACCCGTAGCTACATGCGGCGATGGGACTTTGTCGGGGCTGCACGAGGTGCTCCCCGACCATTCCATCGCTTGGTGCAGCCACCGGCGACCGGAACAGCCAAATCCGGGCCGCCCACGACCAAGGGCCGCAGATCTGCAACTTTCCGGCCCGCCGACGCAGGAGGGGGGTGGTTTCGTGCGTGTGGCGGCCTTCGGCGTGATCTCGCCGGCTACTTTGGCCGGAATCGTGGGCGGCTGTCCGGCGGTGGGGCGAGGGGAAGCGGGGAGGTGGTAGGTGGGGAAAAGCGCGGGCTGAAATGTCCTTCCCACCAACCGCTCCCGCTATATGCAGGGCACCGACGGGCCGGAGTGGGGGAACCCGCGTATTCACGGGTTGGGGCCGAGATTTTGCCGCGCCCCTCGAAATGTTTTACGGGCCGGCCGCATTTGCGGGGTCTGTTCGGGCGGGATTTTTCGCGCCGACCCGCATTTTGGCGGTTACTTTGCGGGTCGGGTCGTTATGCAGGGTCTGCTAGAGATGCTCTAATTATAGCTCAAAAATGAGTAAGGAGGAGGGGGCGGGGGGTTCCCTATTTGGTGCGTGTTGTGGCAAATAGCCGGCATTTGCGTAGGAGTGCTCGGGGATGGGCCGGCCCCTGTATATCCAGCGTAGTGCAGGGTATTTTAAGTTTACATGTTTGGTTTTTCACTGGTTTTAGGAACACTCTTGAAGCTTTGTTTTGTTTTTACTGTTTTTATTTTTTTATCTGTTTATTTTATTCTTTCCTTCTTTTCTCAAAACTCATAAATTTAAAAAAATCTTGTTTAAAAACACACATATTATCATATAATTTTTGGGGACATTAAAAAATTGTTCATGTTTTAAAAAAATCGTTCACATTTAAAAAATTGAAACTTCAAAATTTTTTGTAAATAAGAAAACAAATTTTCAGAAAATGTTTTCATTTTCTAAATTTGTTCACAATTTAAAAAAAAATCACATTTCCAATAAATGTTCGGAAAGATATTCGATTTTAATAAAATGTTGAATTATTTAAAAAAATGGTTTTCAAAGTTTGTTCACATTTTCAAATAATTTTTGGAATTATTAAAACACTAATTTGGTAACAAAATCTCAAATGTTCAAAAAATGTTTGAATTTAAAATTTTATTTGCATTTATAATAAACAGTTAGAACATTTTTCAAAATCATAATTTTCAAGAAATTTGAAAAAATCAAGTTTGTAATTTCAAAAGATATTTTTATCTGTCGCTTCTTATGGATCTTATGTTTTTATATCTGACATTTTCACCTAATTGCACACTTAAATAGAGTTGTAGTTTTAACAATCGACTTGGAAGGAAATCCGTTCTGAAAAATTGAATTTAGGATTGTGCTAAAAAAATCAAATGTAGCATAACCGTAAAGATTATATTTGTTTTACTAGCAAAGGAGACCTTGCGTTGCAACGGGAGAAAAAGTAACAGACGCGGGAGGAACCCTAATTTTTTAGGGGAGAAGCGACTACGTAGCCCCTACTCATCAGGAATATTTTTCTATACACGTTTAACATTTGGTAAATATACGATAAATATTTTTCATATGTATGTTTCGATGTCTACTTTTTTTCATACACGTACATTTTTCATATACATTAGAATTCATACGCATTTAAAAAATTTAAATTGATGATTAACAATTTTTCAATCACATTTGTTTGAACATTGTTGTTTGAATATGTGTTTAACAGTTTTTCCAAATACGTCTTGGAACTTTTTTTTCAAATGCTATCAACATTTGTAGAAGTTGCACCCACATTTTCAACACTACGCAAACATTTTTTTTCAAACTTAAGTTTAAAAATATATATTTCATGGATAATTTCCCCTCTTACTTGAGTGTTGGATGGACATGCTAGGCGATGGCACAACACCTTGACGAGATGATGGCTTCAGAATTACTGATGTATTACTTTGTAAGGTCTTTGTAAATAATTAATAAAGTGGGTGGATGCATCGCCCGTATGCAGAGGCAGGGGGTCATTCTTCTTCTTTTTTAACAGAGAGCTGAAATATAGACCATCGATGATAACTAAGTTAAAAAATACATCGATGATAACTATAGGTACCAGTTGGCAGTTGCACATGGCAGTGCGCCAGTGCTCAACCCAACCAAATAACAAATCAGAAGCAACAAACCACAACGACTAATCATTGTGCACCCTCAATCACCCATTCGGCGATCACAGCAAAGCCTAAACAACTGCCCACTCGATCGCACAGCCTGTGAAAGGCGGACAGACCGAAAGCAGCTGCTCCAGCCAATGATCCTCCTTTTCATGGCTAGCCCTCCACAACACAGCACGCCAAAGCCCTACCGATGGCGGCTATATATACCCGACGTGCTCCGCTCTTCCTTCCCATCTCAAACCATTCAGCTCGCCAGCTTCCTGTTCTTTTTTCAGTGCTTATACATCTTCGACTAATTCCCAATTAGTATCGGTCGACCGAGAAGCTAGCTACCTAGCAGAAATGGCGGCCACCCTCAAGCTCAGGATCCTCGCCGCCGCCGTCGTGGCCTCGTCCGTGGTGGGCATGGCCATGGCTGCTGAGGCGCCGGCTCCCAGCCCGGCCACCGGAGCCGCCGCGACCACCCCCGCCTTCGCCTTCGGGACGCTCGTCGCCGCCGCCGTTGGGTACCTCTTCTGCTAAGCTGCGTCGCGCGCGTCTGCTGGCTGGACCGGCCCTCGGCAGTCGTGTACTCGTGTTCCCGCCTTGGTCACTATTTTAATTATTTTATTTTTATTTTTTGCGGGCAATGGTCACTATTTTAATTAGCTGATGATGTGCCATGTACGGGTTATGTTCTGATCGGTTGACGCGCGCACTGCGCTTTGGTACACAGCTACATACTATGAATTAATACACGTCGTATTTATCTTCAAAATGATTATGTACTCCCTCCTCCGATTCAAATTACTTGTTGCTGCTTTAATACAATTGATTTGAATCGGGGAAGTATCTGTTTTGCTAAAACTGGGCTGACATCATATATATCATTCTTTAACACAGTACAGACGCAAGCACTCATACATATGTGCATACGCTCACTCTTATGAACGCACACACGCACACCTATCTTTATGAGCACCTCCGAGAGACTGAGCCGGCATATCATCTTGAGATTTACGAAGTCACCGTAGGCGTCTCGTCGTCGACGGGAACGTCTTCTCCCACTGAAAGCGCATCGTCGGAAATTCTCTCCTCCCATTAAAAGCGCATCACCGGAAATCCTGAAATAAATTAAAAATAATGCGAGCACCAGGACTTGAACCCTGGTGAGCTGGGGATATCATTGTCCCTCTAACCATCCAATCACAAGTTGGTTCACAGATAATATATACCTTGATGTGATGTCATCAGGATACTAGATCAAGTCGATACGAAAGAACAGGAGGGAGGACAGAGCGTCGGTCTAGTTTCAGGCCACGGACCGGCGACTAGTTAGGACTTCATCATTCCACGATTGAATGATCAATCAAAGTCACACTCTCTTCACAGATGATGATTTCTCAAAGCACGTCCCGGCTTAGCGCTTGATTGCTACTCTATCTAGGGTTCTCTGGTTTTGTAAAAGAGTTTTGCACCTCACTGGAATTTTGATTTCGTGAAATTTTCGGGGGAAATTGGCCCTCAAATTTCTTTCAAATGCTTGCCGATAGTCAAACGATTCAAACAAAAAATGGTCCATGCGTAAGAAAGAAGGCTTTCCACCATTTCAATAGGACCTACAATAGCAAGTGAAAATTATTCTTTAAGAACAATATGAACCGTTTTGAAATTAGGCCAAATTTTTTGACCAAATATAGGCACTGCCACCCAGCGAAATTCATCTACTTCACAAACTTTGCCTAGAGGGCATCAAAAATATGGTTACCTGACTCTTAGCACTACTGTCGACTTCACATCCTTCCTCCCATGGGGTGGTTTTATTGGCTAGGTCTCGCATATGAGTTTGGCAGGAAAGACTAAGGGCATGTTTGGAACCTCTCCCAGCTTCGCCAAATCCGCAACTTTGGCTACCCTCGCTAGCTTCGGGCTCTTCCTGGAGATCAGCGAGCGTTCGGCTTGAGCGACAGCTTCTCCCGGTGTGTCGTGCACTGGCAACCCAGCTAGGGGAGTCCTGGCATGTTCGACATCACTTTCGGCGCTGGCTAGGGGCGAGGGGATATGTCAAGGGAGAGAGAGGAGCAGGCGAAGGGGTACAGCGTACCGATTCAGGGGAGGTAGGAGAGAAGCACTTGGAGCGATACGGGGTGCGGCAGTGAAATGTTTACTTTTGTAGTGGCAATTCGAACTATAACTTGGCTAAACTCTTGCTCTTCATTTTCGTGAAGTTGGGCTTCCCTGTCTTCTCCTTTTTACTTTTTACACTAGGGGAGGGTTCAGCTTCTCGAATTTAGTTCCGCGGAGCTCACGCATCCGAAGCAGCTTAGTGCGTTGAGTTCACGAATTTGAGAGCTTGAGAGGATCCAAAAAGGCCCTAAGAGCATGCTTTAGCCATGGATTATCCCTCATTATGGCGGGATGTTCCAGCAAGGAACAGGAAGACAAAAGCACATGTGTTTTTGTGTCGAACTACTTACTACTTGGGCCGCAATGTGGCATGGGGGACTTTCCCAACTGTAGTATGCGAGATGACATGCGTAACTATAGCCCAAAAGTGAGTAAGGAGGAGGGGGGTCCCTATTTGGTGCGTGTTGCGGTAAATAGCCGGACATTCGCGTAGGAGTGCTCAGGGATGGGTCGGCCCATGTGTATCCAATGTAGTGCAGTATTTTTTTAGTTTTTCCCGTTTGTTTTTTCACTGGTTTTAGGAATATTCTAGAAGCTTCGTTTTTTCGGTTTTGCTGTTTTATTTCTTTCCACCTTTTTCTTTTTTCTATTTCTTTTATCTTTTCCTTCGTTTTTTTAAACTCATAAATCTAAAAAATCTTCTTATTTCAAAAAAATAATCAGATTCTCGTACAATGCTTGGGGACATGCAAAAATTGTTCATGTTTTCAAAAATTGTACTGATTTTAAAAATTGTGTTCACATTTTTTTTGTAAAAAAATTGAAACTTTCAAATTGTTCACAAATTTATAAAACATATTTTTTTTAAAACAAAATTCAATTTTTTTCATAATTTTCAAAAATCACAGTTCTAAATGTTCGGATTTTCAAAAGATATGCAATTTACACAAAATGTTGAATTATTCAAAAAAATGTTTTTTTCCAAAGTTTGTTCACATTTCCAAATAATTTCGGAATTATAAAAACAAAAAATTGGAAACAAAATGTCACATGTTCAAAAATAGTTTGAATTTAAACTGTATTCACATTTTCATAAATATGTAGAATTTTTTTAAAAAAACATTATTTTCAAGAAATCTCAAAAAATCACGTCTCTTATTTCAAAAGAAGTTTTTATATCTGTCGCTGCTTATAGATCTTATGTTTTCATATCTGACATTTTCACCTAATTGCACACTTAGAGTTGTAGTTTTAAACATCGACTTGGAAGGAAAGCCCGTCCAAAAAATCGAATTTAGCATTCCCTTAAAAATATCAAATTTAGCATAACCGTAATGATTATATTTGTGTAATAGGGTATTTGATTTTTAGAAGTTGTGTCGTCTGAAGGGCCGAAAAGGCACTCATGGTCTCTGCCTGGTTCATTTTGTCGATCAAAATTCTGATGGACTCGGCTAAGGGGAGCGAACATGATCCCATGGCATTTTTTTCCATGAAGAAAACAGCACAGGACATCAGCAACTAATAAATCGCTGCTGATATGTATCTCTAGCTGTTCTGGCCACCACATGGTTCGTAACAGGAGGTGTATCCACACTTCCACAGTCAACAGAGTTCGTGAGAGTTGGGATCCCGTATGAGTATATAGTAAAAAACTATCACATTACAAGCTATCGTTTTAAAAAACAACCGCTTTTTTTAACTTTTCAAAAAACTACCACAAAAGTGGTGGGCTGTTTCAAAAAACTACTATGTCGCACTGATGACTATATTACTTAACTTTAAACGTTATTATGACAGATCGGGTTGACCGTTAAGTATGACCGTTAGATTGACCATTGACATGTTATGACAGGTGGGGCCCAAATATTTTTGGCATGCAATCAGGTCCCTACAATGAAAACTAAAAGCAATCAAGCCCCTGAAAAGAATATAAAAAGCAATCGGGTCCTGAAAAATAAAAAAGAAGCAATCGGGTCCTCGCCGGAGCCGGCCAGCACCACGCCGGCGAGCTCGTCGCCAGGGCCGGCCAGCAATACGCCCGGAGTAGATGGCTACTAGCTGCAACAGCCGTGGCCGGCGGGAATCAGCAGCGGCGGCGGGCTGGAACCGGCCGTGCTCCTTGGCTGCTCTCCGCCCGTGCTCGAGCTGTCCGGCGGCGCGGAGCTAAGCGGCGGCGGTGTGGAGCTCCTCCTCCTTTCTGCTGGGCGGAGCTAGGCAGAGCCGCGTCCTGCCGGCGTGGAGCTGTCCGGCGGCGCGAAGCTAAGCGAGGCGCGTCCTGGTGGCGTCCGGCGGCGCGGAGCTCCTTCCCGTCCTCTCTGCGGCGGCGTGGGTGCTGTCATGGAGTACGAGCTCGACTCCGACCACCAGCGGGCCGCTCTGAGCTGCCCATCCACCGCCCTCTTTCCATCTTCGTGTCCATAGCGTGGTGGTGGCCGGCCTAGGTGGCGGCGGCCGTGGCTGTGCCGGGGTGTGGTGCTGGCTGCGGCAGCCCTTGATGGTGCCCGGCAATGGCTCGGGAGAGTGATAGGGAAGAAGAGGGGGAGAAGGAAGATAAGGGTGAGAGAGAGAACTTACATGTGGCCCATGTGGCCCAGATGTAAGTTAACGGTCAAACAAACAGTCAACTAACGATTTGTTTAAGAGCGGGCCTGACCTATCATAAACCGGATTATTTCTAAATTGCCTGGTCATTTGGGTTTTTCGGAACAGCCTATCACTTTTGTGGTAGTTTTTTGAAAGATTAAAAAAAAGATAGTTTTTTAAAATGATAGTCTATAATGTGGTAGTTTTTTTTTGCTATATACTCGATCGCATATGCACAAAAAGAAAAAACACGAATGCAAATGCAAACGAATGGACATGAAATGTATGAATTCGATTTAATATCGTCACTGTACACACACGATCAACTACAGACCTCGAACCAAGAAACGAAATTGCACCGGAACGCTCATGAACCCACAACAACAAATCCCAGAAAAGAAGAGCATGCGCGCGCGCCGCGGCACCAAACCGGGCGCCATATGGACGAACGCCTAGCAGAAGAGGTAGCCGAACGCCGCGGCGGCGACGGACACGGCGGCGAAGGCCGGGGCGGCGCCGGTCGCGCCGGAGGTGGGCGGCGCGGCGGTGGCGCCGGAGGTGGGCGACACGGCGGGCGCGTCGGCCGCGGAGGCCGTGGCGACCAGGGACGAGGCGACGGCCACGGCGACGGCGGCCGCGGCGAGGATCTTGGCCTTCAACTGCCCTGCCATCTTCGTGACTTGGCTTCTCGCTTGCTTGAGGAGGGCGAGGAAGGCGCCTTGTTGCTGTTGATTGACGCCGGTGTCGCTGCTTCGACGGAGAAGCGTGGGAGCGGCTTATATACAGCTGCGATTAGGCCGGCCTGCCTAATATAAGCTGGCGAACGGGAGGACGGCCGGCTGTCGCGTGGCTGGCTTGGGTTCATGGCGCGTGAGCGAGTGATTTCCGGCGCCGGTACGTGGGGTGGGGGGAGTTGGTGCGGGGCCCGTCGCTGCGCTGGACCGGCGAATTATTCGCGCGGCAGCCGGCAATGGCACATGGTGGGTGCCAACTAGTCCTGGCCATGGGCAGCCCGGCCCGACCCGGCCCGAAAAAGCCCGACCCGGTCCGGCCCGATGCCGCTCCCGGGCCGGGCTCAGGCCTAGATTTTGAGCCTGAAGACCGGGCCGGGCCCATCGTTTTTGCGTTTTCCTAAAGGACGGGCCGGCCCGGCCCGAAGCCTGACGGGCTTTTACGTGTTCGGGCCGGGCTCGGGCCCGAAAAACCGGCCCGACGGCCGGGCCGGGCTCGGGCCTGCGGTTTTTGCGTCGGGCTTGGCTAGGCCCGGCCCGAGGTATGGCCAGGTATAGTGCCAACGACTCTGTCGTCCTGCTCTGCTGCGCGGCTGTACAAACGGTGGGACTGTGGGAGAGGGTGTCCTGAGGTTTAGCGATTGCCATGGCGACCGTGAGCTGCTCCATACGGATTTTTTTACAGCGATCTTTACGGATGTTTTTATTACTAGCTCTAGAAGATTTCATGGTGGTACAATACAATCCAACTGTGAACTGTCGATTGATAAGTTAGTACTCCCTCTGTAAACTAATATAAGAGCATTTAGATCACTACTTTAGTATTTTAAACGCTCTTATATTAGTTTACGGAGGGAGTAACTTTTTAAAATTAAGGGTTAAAAACTTAAAAACGAACAAAGCACATGAGTCAGCATTCTCCGTTTGGTTGATCTATGGATTCCGAAAAACCTGATGTGAGGTATGAGAAAGTCATTGTGAGTTGAGAACTGTGGGAAAGCTGAAAGTTGTTTGGTTGCGATGTCTATGAAACTATAAATTTGGTAGAAATGGTATATAATGTCCCTGAAGGCTGACCGTTTATATATTCATTGATCGTAAAGTAGATATTTGTACATTGGTGTTGGTGGACATTCCAATGATCATTTTGGAAAGTAGGAAGGAGGGAAGAGGGATATGGGAGAAGAGAGGTCGAGAACGGTGCGGGGGGTGGAGCTAGGGGAGGTTCTGCTGGAGGGCGGATCAAGGAGAGGCGAAGGCTGGAAGGGCATGACAATAGTGGAGAGCAGGTCGCAGGGGCGCCGTGGCAACGAAGGGCTAGCCAAAGTGGTGACGACACCCGTAACCCTTCCCTCACGCGTTTTGTGTGTGGGGGAGGGGGGCGAGGATGAGGAAAAATGAACTGATAAGACCTGTCGGATGACACAAAAAGAGGGTAATTTTTAATGCTCACTATGATGGATGCTACGGTCTGGCGACTCCGAGATTTACACTGCGTGGAAGTTGCACGGTTCCAGATTTTGTGGTTGAAATTTTTCTTTAACTGTCTTTTGTATCGCAGAAGCTGGGTTGAGATGTTGAACGAACCAAAGACACCCTAAACAAGCTCCAACTTGATGAAAAAGGGAAATGAGGAAGATAAAAGGCACACATTTGTTACGTGCATAAGCTCTTTTTTAGTTTTATTATGTGTGTAAGTTTTCTTTTTTGAGAATTTGTCAAGCTTTTTGGTGAAAAAGATTCATGTCTATTAAAAAAGTTTTGTGAAGCTTTATTGATCAACAGAAATAAACATTGGGATACATATCGATCATGCAATTGTCCTAGCCACATGTGGTGACCTTGATCAAGAAAATATGAAAAAATGGCAAGATTGTGAGCCTTCATTTTTGCAATCCTTTTACTAATTTTGTTAGAATTTAATGCTCACCCTAGGCCATGTTTTTTCTTTTTGAGGCGTCACCCGAGGCCATGTTTTTTTTGAAGGTAGTCACCCAAGGCCATGTTTTTTTTAGACAATCCACGAAGCTTTTTATTCAACCATCACAATGTTTACAGGGACGAACTGAAGTTCACCAGGGTTGCCCAACCAGACATGGCGGCCAATCCCTAGTCTTAAAACATGCTTCGCTAGATTGTGAGCCTCGACATTCGAGCTCCTAAACTCATGCACAAAATTGCATGACTAAAAACTACGAGAATAATCACCTATCTCACGAATAATAGCCCCATACTTCGGACTGTTCTTTTGCTTGATATCTTCGACCACACCTTTGCAGTCTGTTGCAACGTGTATTGCCTGTATATGGAGATCTTCTGCAAGTGCCATTGCTTCCCGAACTGACAAAGCTTCGAGGGTGGCTGGGTCAAAAATCCCATTAAAGACTATAGCCGAAGCACCAAGAAACGAGCCCTCATCATTCCTGCACACCGCAGCAATAGCCCCAAATCTCGATCTTCTCATAGTGGCCGCATCAACATTCACTTTCATCAAGCCTGGGGGAGGTTTGATCCAACCAGTTGGCCTCACCTGCACTGGAGGCGGTACTGTCCTCTCTGGTTGCTTAACTAATTGGATATCACTCAGGAAGGAATTGACAAAGCAATGAGTGGAGTATGGGCTCTGAAATATATCTTCATAAATCGCCTTTCTTCTTGCCGCCCATATAGCCCATAAAGTGGTCGTCATGCGGACAAAGAGCTTACTTGACAAAACTCCCTTCATAGCAAACAGCCACTCCTTTACGTTATCAGTATCAAAGCGGCTCATTTGGTCCAGGATGGCCTCATCCTCGAGTGCACATACGCTACCAGCCATCGGGCAAGTTAACAAGGCATGTCTCCACGAGTCCCTCGCACTACATAAAGTACATGCAGCCAACGTTGACATATTTCGATGCTCCAAGAGATCGGCTGTCGGGATTGAACTCCGAGCTAGTCGCCATAAGAAGAGCTTGATTTTTGCAGGTACTTCGGTCTTCCAAAGTTTAGTCCACTCCGTCCGCAAACTGTCAGCCGTTGAAGAGCTATCTCGTTCTTCGATCCAATTCTCTCTTGTGATCTTGGTTTGAACAATGATTCTGTAAGCAGATTTGACAGAAAAAGATCCTCTTTGCTCTCCACTCCAGGCCCAGAAATCTTCCACATTTCTACTGCATAAAGGAATAGCTAGAATTGCTTCTGCATCAATGGACAAAAACACCGAACGGACAAGCTGCTCATTCCAACTCGCAGTCGTTGTATGCAGCAAATCTGAAACCATATGTGGAGGGTTTGGAACCGTGGGTGCGATCGGCCTCATCATCCCGGGACGTGGAAGCCAGTTCTGTGTCCATATATGCGTGGTTTGCCCATTACCAATCCTCCTAATAAGGCCCAGCCTTAGCATGTCTCTCCCGTCCAGGATTGCTCGCCAAATTTGTGATGGTCTATTGCCAAGTTCTGCCTCCATAAGAGAAGAGTTCGGAAAATAAACTGCCTTTAGGATCCGGGAACTCAGTGAATCAGGATCACAAAGAACTCTCCATGCTTGTCTTGCTAATAAAGAAAGATTAAAGATCTCCATGTCCCGAAAACCAAGGCCTCCAAGATGTTTCGGCCGTATCATAATATCCCAAGACACCCATGCTGGTTTACGTTTCCCCGCTTTGCTTCCCCACTAGAACTGCCTAATGATGGAGGTGATATTCTCACAGAGGCCTCTGGGCAATCTAAAGCAGGCCATGGAGTAGACCGGCAGGGCCTGTGCCACTGCTTTAATCAGGATCTCTTTCCCTCCCACTGATAAGAGCTTCTCCATCCAACCCTTCACCTTTTCCCACACTTTGTCTCGGAGATATCTGAACGTGCTCATTTTGGACTGCCCCACATCCGTAGGCATGCCAAGATAGCGCTCATTCAGTGATTCATTTTGTACATGTAGAATAGCTTTAATACTGTCCCTCAACTGTTGCGGGCAACCCTTACTAAAGAAAATGGACGATTTGTCATAGTTGATACGTTGTCCCGATGCGTTGCAGTATAACTCCAGAAGGTTTGAAACCTCAACTGCCCCCTCTGAACTCGCCTTGAATAACAGCAGGCTGTCATCCGCAAAGAGGAGGTGGTTGACAGCCGGAGCTGAACTTGCCACCTTGATCCCCTCGAGCACGGACGACTGTGAACTGGTTTTGAGTAGGCACGAAAGGCCCTCTGCTACAATCAAGAAAAGGTAGGGGGAGATCGGATCTCCATGTCTGATGCCTCGTGAAGGTTTAAAAGATTCAAGTTTCTCACCATTGAGCATAACTGAAAATGATACGGAGCTGATCATGCTCATAATAATATCCACCCATTGTTGTGCAAAGCCCAACTTCATCATTATAGCCTGAAGATAGGGCCATTCCAAGCGGTCATATGATTTCATCATGTCCAGCTTCAATGCACAGTGACTATGTCTCTTTGCTTTACTTCTCTTCATGAAATGCAAGCACTCATAAGCGCAGATGATGTTGTCGGTGATCAACCACCCCGGGACAAAAGCAGATTGTTCTTCTGAAATAATGTCCGGCAGGATCACTTCCAACCTGTTTGCAACAACTTTGGACGCAATTTTGTATAGCACATTACATAAGCTAATTGGACGAAATTGTGAGAGGAGCGTTGGGTTCATCACCTTGGGAATAAGAACTAGCACCGTGTCATTAACACACTCTGCATTCTCCTCCCCTTAATAATCCACATGACTGCCATGGTCACCTCATCTCCACATATCTCCCAGTGTCTCTGATAGAAGTGCGCTGGGAAACCATCAGGCCCTGGCGCCTTGGTCGGGCCCATCTGAAATAATGTTGTCTTGACCTCCTCTTGCGTGTATGGTGCCATCAACATATCATTCATATTCTGCGTCACTTTCGTGGGTACGTGTTGAAGGACATGTTCCATGTTTGTTACCCCCTCAGAAGTGTACAGGGTCTGGTAAAACTCTGTCACCAAAACCCTAAGTGAAGGAAATATGCCCTAGAGGCAATAATAAAGTATTATTTATTTCCTCATATCATGATAAATGTTTATTATTCATGCTAGAATTGTATTAACCGGAAACATAATACATGTGTGAATATATAGACAAACAGAGTGTCACTAGTATGCCTCTACTTGACTAGCTCGTTAATCAAAGATGGTTATGTTTCCTAGCCATAGACATAAGTTGTCATTTGATTAACGAGATCACCTCATTAGGAGAATGACGTGATTGACTTGACCCATTCCGTTAGCTTAGCACTCGATCGTTTAGTATGTTGCTATTGCTTTCTTCATGACTTATACATGTTCCTATAACTATGAGATTATGCAACTCCCGTTTACCGGAGGAACACTTTGTGTGTTACCAAACGTCACAACGTAAATGGGTGATTATAAAGGTACTCTACAGGTGTCTCCAAAGGTACTTGTTGGGTTGGCGTATTTCGAGATTAGGATTTGTCACTCCAATTGTCGGAGAGGTATCTCTGGGCCCACTCGGTAATGCACATCACTATAAGCCTTGCAAGCATTGTGACTAATGAGTTAGTTGCGGGATGATGTATTACAGAAAGAGTATAGAGACTTGCCGGTAACGAGATTGAACTAGGTATCGAGATACCGACGATCAAATCTCGGGCAAGTAACATACCGGTGACAAAGGGAACAACGTATGTTGTTATGCGGTCTGACCGATAAAGATCTTCGTAGAATATGTGGGAGCCAATATGGGCATCTAGGTCCCGCTATTGGTTATTGACCGGAGACATGTCTCGGTCATGTCTACATAGTTCTCGAACCCGTAGGGTCCGCACGCTTAACGTTACGATGACAGTTTTATTGAGCTTTGATGTACCGAAGGAGTTCGGAGTCCCGGATGAGATCGGGGATATGACGAGGAGTCTCGAAATGGTCGAGGCGTAAAAATCGATATATTGGACGACTATATTCGGACTTCGGAAAGGTTCCGAGTGATTCGGGTATTTTTCGGAGTACCGGAGAGTTACGGGAATACGTATTGGGCCTTATTGGGCCATACGGGAAAGAAGAAAAAGGGCCTCAAGGGTGGCCGCACCCCTCCCCTTGGTCTGGTCCGAATTGGACTAGGGAAGGGGGGCACACCCTTCCTTCTTTCTCCTTCCCCCTTCCCTTCTCCTACTCCCACAAGGAAAGGAGGAGTCCTACTCCCGGTGGGAGTAGGACTCCCCCCTATGGCGCGCCTCTCCCCTTGGCCGGCTGCCCTCCCCTTGCTCCTTTATATACAGGGGCAGGGGGGCACCCCAGAGACACAACAATTGATCCTTGAGATCTCTTAGCCGTGTGCGGTGCCCCCCTCCACCATATTACACCTCGATAATACCGTTGCGGAGCTTAGGCGAAGCCCTGCATCGGTGGAACAACATCATCGTCACCACGCCGTCGTGCTGACGAAACTCTCCCTCAACACTCGGCTGGATCGGAGTTCGAGGGACGTCATCGAGCTGAACGTGTGTAGAACTCGGAGGTGCCGTACGTTCGGTACTTGATCGGTCGGATCGTGAAGACGTACGACTACATCAACCGCGTTGTGATAACGCTTCCGCTTTCGGTCTACAAGGGTACGTGGACAACAGTCTCCCCTCTCGTTGCTATGCATCACCATGATCTTGCGTGTGCGTAGTAAATTTTTTGAAATTACTACGTTCCCCAACAGTGGCATCCGAGCCTGGTTTTATGCGTTGATGCTATGCACAAGTAGAACACAAGTGAGTTGTGGGCGATATAAGTCATACTGCTTACCAGCATGTCATACTTTGGTTCAGCGATTTGTGAGATGAAGCGGCCCGGACCGACATTACGCGTACGCTTACGCGAGACTGGTTTCACCGTTGCGAGCACTCGTTGCTTAAAGGTGACTGGCGGGTGTCTGTCTCTCTCACTTTAGTTGAACCGAGTGTGGCTACGCCCGGTCCTTGCGAAGGTTAAAACAGCACCAACTTGACAAACTATCGTTGTGGTTTTGATGCGTAGGTAAGAACGGTTCTTGCTAAGCCCATAGCAGCCACGTAAAACTTGCAACAACAAAGTAGAGGACGTCTAACTTGTTTTTGCAGGGCATGTTGTGATGTGATATGGTCAAGACATGATGTGATATAATTTGTTGTATGAGATGATCATGTTTTGTAACCGAGTTATCGGCAACTGGCAGGAGCCATATGGTTGTCGTTTTATTGTATGCAATGCAATCGCCATGTAATGCTTTACTTTATCACTAAGCGGTAGCGATAGTCATAGAAGCATAAGATTGACGAGACGACAACGATGCTACGATGGAGATCAAGGTGTCGCGCCGGTGATGATGGTGATCATGACGATGCTTCGGAGATGGAGATCACAAGCACGGTGCTTCGGAGATGGAGATCACAAGCACAAGATGATGATGGCCATATCATATCACTTATATTGATTGCATGTGATGTTAATCCTTTATGCATCTTATCTTGCTTTGTTTTGACGGTAGCATTATAAGATGATCCTTCACTAAATTATCAAAGTATAAGTGTTCTCCCTGAGTATGCACCGTTGCGAACGTTCTTCGTGTTGAGACACCACGTGATGATCGGGTGTGATAGGCTCTACGTTCAAATACAATGGGTGCAAAACAGTTGCACACGCGGAATACTCAGGTTAAACTTGACGAGCCTAGCATATAACAGATACGGCCCCGGAACACGGAGACCGAAAGGTCGAGCGTGAATCATATAGTAGATATGATCAACATAGTGATGTTCACCGTTGAAACTACTCCATCTCACGTGATGATCGGACATGGTTTAGTTGATATGGATCACGTGATCACTTAGAGGATTAGAGGGATGTCTATCTAAGTGGGAGTTCTTAAGTAATATGATTAATTGAACTTGAATTTATCATGAACTTAGTACCTGATAGTATTTTGCTTGTCTATGTTAATTGTAGATAGATGGCCCGTGTTGTTGTTCCGTTGAATTTTAATGCGTTTCTTGAGAAAGCAAAGTTGAAAGATGATGGTAGCAATTACACGGACTGGGTCCGTAACTTGAGGATTATCCTCATTGCTGCACAGAAGAATTACGTCCTGGAAGCACCGCTGGGTGCCAGGCCTGCTGCAGGAGCAACACCAGATGTTATGAACGTCTGGCAGAGCAAAGCTGATGACTACTCGATAGTTCAGTGTGCCATGCTTTACGGCTTAGAACCGGGTCTTCAACGACGTTTTGAACGTCATGGAGCATATGAGATGTTCCAGGAGTTGAAGTTAATATTTCAAGCAAATGCCCGAATTGAGAGATATGAAGTCTTCAATAAGTTCTTCAGCTGCAAGATGGAAGAGAATAGTTCTGTCAGTGAGCATATACTCAAAATGTCTGGGTATAACAATCACTTGATTCAACTGGGAGTTAATCTTCCGGATGATAGCGTTATTGACAGAATTCTTAAATCACTGCCACCAAGCTACAAGAGCTTCGTGATGAACTATAATATGCAAGGGATGAGTAAGACAATTCCCGAGCTCTTCGCAATGCTAAAGGTTGCGGAGGTAGAAATCAAAAAGGAGCATCAAGTGTTGATGGTCAATAAGACCACCAGTTTCAAGAAAAAGGGTAAAGGGAAGAAGAAAGGTAACTTCAAGAAGAACAGCAAACAAGTTGCTGCTCAGGAGAAGAAACCTAAGTCTGGACCTAAGCCTGAAACTGAGTGCTTCTACTGCAAGCAAACTGGTCACTGGAAGCGGAACTGCCCAAAGTATTTGGCGGATAAGAAGGATGGCAAGGTGAACAAAGGTATATGTGATATACATGTTATTGATGTGTACCTTACTAATTGTGACACCCAAAATTTTATTTGGCCTTTTCAAAAAAAAAATTTGACTTGAGGGAGGTGTTTTAAATTTTTCTTCAAAAGGACCCTCCCTTTTAAAATATATTTTTATGGCAAGGGTTTTATTTGGATTCACCCAAGACTTGATGTTGGTCTTGGAGGTTCTTTCTTTTTATTTGGACTCAAACCAAAATGCTTGTCACTTGGGGAAAATGCCTTTTGAAAATTCCTTTGAAAATGCCCTATGGCTTTTGGAATGATTCTTTGCCCCTTTCAACAAATCTCTCTTGCCATGACCTTAGTGCAAATCCACTCTCATAAAACTTTCCTCATCTTTGGATCATGATTTGCATCAAATCCAGCAAGTTGAACCTCCCCATATATTTATTTTCCATTTAAATCTTATCAAAACAATTTCTGCCTTCTATTCTAGCCCTTGGAGATTTACAAAGGAGCTACCATTTCTGTTTTGATTTTTGCCCCCAAACCAATTTCCCTTCCTAGTCCTTTGAACCCTCAACCAAGATCCATGAAGATCCGCTGGTCTTCAGTTCAAATTTTTCAAACTATACTTGCTGCAAGTTTGGACCAGTTTTGCCAAATTTGATGAAATTCATTCAAATCCCTCTCCAAAAATTCTGAGAAAAATCAGGCAACCCCTGGGTGCATTGAGAGGTCACCTCACCAAGTCCCAGCCCCAGGAAAAATTGTCTCCTTGCCAAATCATTCTGTCGAACACCTGCAGAGCATTGTCAAAATCAGGTTCAGTCAAATTCAGAGAACAGTTCAGTGTTGCTGTCGTTTCTTCAGTGTCCGTAGTCGATCTCGCCAGTGCCTCGGCGTCGCCGTGTTTCCCGTCCCCTCCCCCTTGTCCTCTGCACCGCACGAGCGCCTGGATGCTTGCGGGCGTCGGTGACGAGCTGGAGGAGGTGCGCCGCCCCGTGACCGACGCCAGCGGCGGCTTTGCGGCCGCCAGAGAGAGGCGCAGCGCAGACGGCGCCACCCAGCGCCGCCCAAGCCACCGGAGAGCGCCGCGTGGTCTTCCACTCCCCAGTGCGCGCTGCCACCCTCGTCGTGAACCGCTGGGCGCGGAGCGCGCTCTCTGCCGCCGTCGTGCCCGTGCGGCCACCCCACCGTGGACCGGCGCCATTACGCCAAGACCGACTGGGATTAGCGGGGGAACGGCACCAGTACACCTCACTGATGCTGTCTGGCCACCTAAACTCCCTGCCAAGCCACTGCCTCGCCGTAATTGCTCGCCGGAGCAACCCCGTTCATGGCCACCCCTCGAGCCGCCTATAAATAGAGGCCCCGAGCTCCAGCTAGTACCCACACCACCTCTACACTCCACCAAGACCCTGCCTAGCCACTGGAAGAGCCCCGAGGAAGTCTCCTTCCTCAACTCCGGCCGCCGCGACCCGCCACGGGATCCAGCTCGATTCGCTCCCGTGCGTGCACCTCTGCCTCCCATCTCTTGCCAGTAGCTCTCTAGTGCATTCCTCCTTCTGACCCGCGCTTCAATTCGAAGTTTGCAGCACACCACCGGAGTTCCCCACCATCACCCGAGCCGCCGTCTGCCGGAGAAAGTGTCGCCGTCGACGTGGTGCTCTCCGTCGGTCGAGTCCACCACCCACCGACGCAGAAGGACACGCTGAAGCTCTTGGTACACTCCGATCTCCCTGTCTCGCCGTGGTTCGACGCCGGCGACCACCGCAGTCTTCGGGCGCCGGCGAACTTTTTAAACCTGACATGTGGACCCCCCGTCAGCCTCTATTCTCTTCTCCCTCGAAACGTTTTTTTGTTGGCGCCTTCGGGCAAATACGTTTTCTATTTGAGCTGGCGCGTTTCTTTCCGAAGCGTTTTCTGTTTTCTCAGTTAAGCCCCTGGAACTTCTCTGTTTCATTAGAGATGAGTCCCTGGACAGAAACCCTTATAACTTTTTAATAAAAAGTGATTTTTGAATGATTCTTTTTCTGACAATCTTATAATTTCGTCTAGTTTTTTATGGGATTTATTTGGAAAAAATTTGGAACAACTTTTATGCACGCGTTGGTTTTCACGTTAGTATGCTTCTTCGCTATACCGTAGGTTCCGGAAGAGGTGACGGAGCCGCGAACTTCGCCGAGCTAGACTCCGACTTCTCCGAACCAGGCAAGCATGTTTGAACCTTTGATATGATAGGTGTTTTGCATGTTTGCGTGAAAGGTTGTGCGTGGCATATGAGTATCGGTGAGTATCTCGTTGCTTGTGAGGCAACTACCCGTGTGTTCCAAAGTTGCGATGATCTCTGATGAGAGATGGCCTAATCATGTGGTGACATGAAGGGCAGCAAGGTGGTACTGTTGTAGCATGCCAGCCTTGCGTCATCCGACAATTCCCGACGTTAACGTGGACGGAGTCACGTTATCGTTCTTCCCCCTTCCGTGCTACCACATGTTTTTTGCCAGAATGCGGTTTAGTAAGTTGGTAACCTCTTTCCGTGTACACACCAAACAGAGGGGCCGGGATGATGGTTCCATGGCCCTGGATTAAAGCCAGTCATCCGGTCAGGGGGCATGGGTGTTTCCGGTTGGGACCGAGAGGGGGGCACCCCTTAGAGCGCGCGTATAGAAATTTTGATCCCATGCTACGCGAGGTTGTAGCCTCCCCGTCTCAAGGTTTTTCTTGAACGTTGCCGAGGGTGATTCCTGGCTTTGGAATGTTGAATGGGTGTGTACTGGTTAGATGTGTTTCTTCCAAAACACCGTAAACGGAACTAGTCCCCGTGACTACTGAAATCCGTTGACTGTGGTTAAAGTACAACTCTGCAGAGTCAAATCCTTTCGAGTCATCGTATCCGAGGTCAAGTATCGTGATCAGCGTATCCATGTCTATGTCGTAACCTCGTGGTATATTCTCCCTTCCGATAAGTGAGTTAGAGTAGAAATCTTGGCTGAACGTTATTCCTGTGGATGGACTAACCCTGTTGTTTGTCTCATGTCTGATTATCCTCATGATATGATTTAAAATTCATGAGCTGCTAAGTAAGGAATATAAGCCCTTTATGTGATGTCGCTCAAACGTCCGACTGTGGCATGTTTGTCTCTTACTTTCCATATATAAGCCCTTTATGTGATGTCGCTCAGACGTCCGACTGTGGCACGCATTGTCTTTCTTTTTCTGTTATAAGCCCTTTATGTGGTGTCGCCCCGACGCCCGACTGCGGCTATTATTCTTGCAGTTTCCTCTCGAGGAGTCATTCAGACCCTCGTTTGGCACCGGTATTATTATTCTTGCAGTTTCCTCTCGAGGAGTCATTCAGACCCTCGTTTGGCACCGGTATTATTATTCTTGCGGTTTCCTCTCGAGGAGTCATTCAGACCCTCGTTTGGCACCCAGTATTTATTTTGGGATTTCGGGAGGACTACCGCCCGACTTCTCTGTTATTTCCCCATGCATTATTGTCTCTATGTCTGAACGCACTTGTTAATCTATTCATATGCTTCATGTTTACATTTGTTATATCTTATGTCCGAACTGTCTTGCGAGTACTTTCATAGTACTCACCTGGCTTGTTGATTTGGCCAGATGTTGACGAAGGCGATCTCTTGGATGAAGAGTTTGATAATGCGTCCGACGCCTAGAGGAGTCCCAGTCAGTCCTGTGCGATCCCGGATATTGGTCACTTGTATTATATACGCTTCCGCCACCCGCAATAAGTCTCCTCGAGCCTCACTCCGACGCTCGAAGAGCTGTAGTTTTCAGGAGTCATATCACCCACTTCGCGGTGATATTTCCACCACCGTTGTTATCGTGAGTTAGTAGTCATGCCACCCTATCCGCCGTTATGTTTCATCGGCGTTCATGTAATAAATTGTTGAGCAGTCTCCGCTCAACCTTGTATTATATTCAGTACTCCTGGTATTTTTCTTCTGTGACCAAGATATTGTCTACCAGTGAGAAGGAATTCTTCTTTACTGGTCCGTAAAAGGGATTGGTCTCTCAATAAATATTTTATTGAAAAACCGGTCGTGACACTAATGCTCGCAGTAGCACCTGGGTATTTGATACTGGTTCTGTTGCTAATATTTGCAACTCGAAACAGAGGCTACGGATTAAGCGAAGATTGGCTAAGGACGAGGTGACGATGCGCGTGGGAAATGGTTCCAAAGTCGATGTGATCGTGGTCGACACGCTACCTCTACATCTACCTTCGGGATTAGTTTTAGACCTAAATAATTGTTATTTGGTGCCAGCGTTGAGCATGAACATTATATCTGGATCTTGTTTGATGCGAGACGGTTATTCATTTAAATCAGAGAATAATGGTTGTTCTATTTATATGAGTAATATCTTTTATGGTCATGCACCCTTGAAGAGTGGTCTATTTTTGTTGAATCTCGATAGTAGTGATACACATATTCATAATATTGAAACCAAAAGATGCAGAGTTGATAATGATAGTGCAACTTATTTGTGGCACTGCCGTTTAGGTCATATCGGTGTAAAGCGCATGAAGAAACTCCATACTGATGGACTTTTGGAACCACTTGATTATGAATCACTTGGTACTTGCGAACCGTGCCTCATGGGCAAGATAACTAAAACACCATTCTCCGGAACTATGGATAAAGCAACAGATTTGTTGGAAATCATACATACAGATGTATGTGGTCCGATGAATGTTGAGGCTCGTGGCGGATATCGTTATTTTCTCACCTTCACAGATGATTTAAGCAGATATGGGTATATCTACTTAATGAAACATAAGTCTGAAACATTTGAAAAGTTCAAAGAATTTCAGAGTGAAGTTGAAAATCATCGTAACAAGAAAATAAAGTTTCTACCATCAGATCGTGGAGGAGAATATTTGAGTTACGAGTTTGGTCTACATTTGAAACAATGCGGAATAGTTTCGCAACTCACGCCACCCGGAACACCACAGCGTAATGGTGTCTCCGAACGTCGTAATCGCACTTTACTAGATATGGTGCGATCTATGATGTCTCTTACTGATTTACCGCTATCGTTTTGGGGTTATGCTTTAGAGACGGCTGCATTCACGTTAAATAGGGCACCATCAAAATCCGTTGAGACGACGCCTTATGAACTGTGGTTTGGCAAGAAACCAAAGTTGTCGTTTCTTAAAGTTTGGGGCTGCGATGCTTATGTGAAGAAACTTCAACCTGATAAGCTCGAACCCAAATCGAAGAAATGTGTCTTCATAGGATACCCAAAGGAGACTGTTGGGTATACCTTCTATCACAGATCCGAAGGCAAAACTTTTGTTGCTAAATTCGGAAATTTTCTAGAGAAGGAGTTTCTCTCGAAAGAAGTGAGTGGGAGGAAAGTAGAACTTGATGAGGTAACTATACCTGCTCCCTTATTGGAAAGTAGTTCATCACAGAAACCAGTTTCTGAGACACCTACACCAATTAGTGAGGAAGTTAATGATGATGATCATGAAACTTCAGATCAAGTTATTACTGAACCTCGTAGATCAACCAGAGTAAGATCCGCACCAGAGTGGTATGGTAATCCTGTTCTGGAAGTTATGTTACTAGACCATGACGAACCTACGAACTATGAAGAAGCGATGGTGAGCCCAGATTCCGCAAAATGGCTTGAGGCCATGAAATCTGAGATGGGATCCATGTATGAGAACAAAGTATGGACTTTGGTTGACTTGCCCAATGATCGGCAAGCCATTGAAAATAAATGGATCTTCAAGAAGAAGACTGACGCTGATGGTAATGTTACTGTCTATAAAGCTCGACCTGTTGCGAAAGGTTTTCGACAAGTTCAAGGGATTGACTACGATGAGACCTTCTCACCCGTAGCGATGCTTAAGTCTGTCCGAATCATGTTAGCAATTGCCGCATTTTATGATTATGAAATTTGGCAAATGGATGTCAAAACTGCATTCCTGAATGGATTTCTAGAACAAGAGTTGTATATGATGCAACCAGAAGGTTTTGTCGATCCAAAGGGAGCTAACAAAGTGTGCAAGCTCCAGCGATCCATTTATGGACTGGTGCAAGCCTCTCGGAGTTGGAATAAGCGCTTTGATAGTGTGATCAAAGCAATTGGTTTTATACAGACTTTTGGAGAAGCCTGTATTTACAAGAAAGTGAGTGGGAGCTCTGTAGCATTTCTGATATTATATGTGGATGACATATTACTGATTGGAAATGATATAGAATTTCTGGATAGCATAAAGGGATACTTGAATAAGAGTTTTTCAATGAAAGACCTCGGTGAAGCTGCGTATATATTGGGCATCAAGATCTATAGAGATAGATCAAGACGCTTAATTGGACTTTCACAAAGCACATACCTTGACAAAGTTTTGAAGAAGTTCAAAATGGATCAAGCAAAGAAAGGATTCTTGCCTGTATTGCAAGGTGTGAAGTTGAGTAAGACTCAATGCCCGACCACTGCAGAAGATAGAGAGAAGATGAAAGATGTCCCCTATGCTTCAGCCATAGGCTCTATCATGTATGCAATGCTGTGTACCAGACCTGATGTATGCCTTGCTATAAGTCTAGCAGGAAGGTACCAAAGTAATCCAGGAGTGGATCACTGGACAGCGGTCAAGAACATCCTGAAATACCTGAAAAGGACTAAGGATATGTTTCTCGTATATGGAGGTGACAAAGAGCTCATCGTAAATGGTTACGTTGATGCAAGCTTTGACACTGATCCGGACGATTCTAAATCGCAAACCGGATACGTATTTACATTGAACGGTGGAGCTGTCAGTTGGTGCAGTTCTAAACAAAGCGTCGTGGCGGGATCTACATGTGAAGCGGAGTACATAGCTGCTTCGGAAGCAGCAAATGAAGGAGTCTGGATGAAGGAGTTCATATCCGATCTAGGTGTCATACCTAGTGCATCGGGTCCTACGAAAATCTTTTGTGACAATACTGGTGCAATTGCCTTGGCAAAGGAATCCAGATTTCACAAGAGAACCAAGCACATCAAAAGACGCTTCAATTCCATCCGGGATTTAGTCCAGGTGGGAGACATAGAAATTTGCAAGATACATACGGATCTGAATGTTACAGACCCGTTGACTAAGCCTCTTCCACGAGCAAAACATGATCAGCACCAAGGCTCCATGGGTGTAAGAATCATTACTGTGTAATCTAGATTATTGACTCTAGTGCAAGTGGGAGACTGAAGGAAATATGCCCTAGAGGCAATAATAAAGTACTCCCTCCATCCGGAAATACTTGTCATCAAAATGAATAAATGGGGATGTATCTAGATGTATTTTAGTTCTAGATACATCCCTTTTTATCTATTTTGAAGACAAGTATTTTCGGACGGAGGGAGTATTATTTATTTCCTCATATCATGATAAATGTTTATTATTCATGCTAGAATTGTATTAACCGGAAACATAATACATGTGTGAATATATAGACAAACAGAGTGTCACTAGTATGCCTCTACTTGACTAGCTCGTTAATCAAAGATGGTTATGTTTCCTAGCCATAGACATAAGTTGTCATTTGATTAACGAGATCACCTCATTAGGAGAATGACGTGATTGACTTGACCCATTCCGTTAGCTTAGCACTCGATCGTTTAGTATGTTGCTATTGCTTTCTTCATGACTTATACATGTTCCTATAACTATGAGATTATGCAACTCCCGTTTACCGGAGGAACACTTTGTGTGCTACCAAACGTCACAACGTAAATGGGTGATTATAAAGGTACTCTACAGGTGTCTCCAAAGGTACTTGTTGGGTTGGCGTATTTCGAGATTAGGATTTGTCACTCCAATTGTCGGAGAGGTATCTCTGGGCCCACTCGGTAATGCACATCACTATAAGCCTTGCAAGCATTGTGACTAATGAGTTAGTTGCGGGATGATGTATTACGGAAAGAGTAAAGAGACTTGCCGGTAACAAGATTGAACTAGGTATCGAGATACCGACGATCAAATCTCGGGCAAGTAACATACCGGTGACAAAGGGAACAACGTATGTTGTTATGCGGTCTGACCGATAAAGATCTTCGTAGAATATGTGGGAGCCAATATGGGCATCTAGGTCCCGCTATTGGTTATTGACCGGAGACATGTCTCGGTCATGTCTACATAGTTCTCGAACCCGTAGGGTCCACACGCTTAACGTTACGATGACAGTTTTATTGAGCTTTGATGTACCGAAGGAGTTCGGAGTCCCGGATGAGATCGGGGATATGACTAGGAGTCTCGAAATGGTCGAGACGTAAAAATCGATATATTGGACGACTATATTCGGACTTCGGAAAGGTTCCGAGTGATTCGGGTATTTTTCGGAGTACCGGAGAGTTACGGGAATACGTATTGGGCCTTATTGGGCCATACGGGAAAGAAGAAAAAGGGCCTCAAGGGTGGCCGCACCCCTCCCCTTGGTCTGGTCCGAATTGGACTAGGGAAGGGGGGCGCACCCTTCCTTCTTTCTCCTTCCCCCTTCCCTTCTCCTACTCCCACAAGGAAAGGAGGAGTCCTACTCCCCCCTATGGCGCGCCTCTCCCCTTGGCCGGCTGCCTTCCCCTTGCTCCTTTATATACGGGGGCAGGGGGGCACCCCAGAGACACAACAATTGATCCTTGAGATCTCTTAGCCGTGTGCGGTGCCCCCCTCCACCATATTACACCTCGATAATACCGTTGCGGAGCTTAGGCGAAGCCCTGCGTCGGTGGAACAACATCATCGTCACCACGCCGTCGTGCTGACGAAACTCTCCCTCAACACTCGGCTGGATCGGAGTTCGAGGGACGTCATCGAGCTGAACGTGTGTAGAACTCGGAGGTGTCGTACGTTCGGTACTTGATCGGTCGGATCGTGAAGACGTACGACTACATCAACCACGTTGTGATAACGCTTCCGCTTTCGGTCTACGAGGGTATGTGGACAACACTCTCCCCTCTCGTTGCTATGCATCACCATGATCTTGCGTGTGTGTAGGAAATTTTTTGAAATTACTACGTTCCCCAACACTAAGTTCAGCCAGGTCCTCAACAGTCACCCCGAGCGCATTAACCAGTGCCTTTATCATATTTTTCTTCCTCCTCTTACCCGCTCGAAGATGGAAGAATCTGGTATTTTTGTCACCTGAAGTTAGCCACTCAATTCTGGATCGTTGCCTCCACATAAGCTCTTCGCGGTGATATAGTTCAACCAATCTCTCGATGTGTCGGTCCTATCCTTGTGGGATCACCACGCAACCGCTCGAGTTCTTGCAACAACTCTTTGATTTCTTTTCGGACGCTGCCGAAAGTTTCCCTATTCCACCTGCCAAGATTATGTGCCATGTCATCTAGCTTAGTCCGCAGCTCCTCAAGGCTCAAGGCCAGCTGGTCCACGCCCCACAAATGTTTCATAGTATCATTCCACTCCCCATGTGTTTCCCACATCACCTCGTATCTGAAAGGAGGTTTTGCCGGAGGCCTCCCTTGTTCGTCATCCATCATGATCAAGATCGGGCTGTGATCCGAAGTGGCCGTCGTGAGATGCTTGACCATTGCATTAGGGAACCTCGCCATCCACTCAGAAGATGCAAGAGCTCGATCCAAACGCACCCGGGTATAGCTGCCCTCCATTACCTTTTTTTCAAAGGTCCAAAAGTTGCCCTGATAGCCAATATCCTCCAACATGCAAACGTCCACCGCATCTCGAAAGCCCTGGATTTGAGCATTGCAACGTTCTCCAATACCTTGTTGTTCATCTGGACGTAGAGCCTCGTTGAAATCACCGAAGCAAATCCAAGGAAGTGGACTTAAACTTGCAATTCCTTTCATCGTGTCCCAAGTCTGGTAACGTAGTTGTGTCTGTGCTTCTCCATAGAAACACGAAGCTCGCCATGGATCATGATCAGGTTCATCTACTCTACAATCTATATGATACATTGAGTAGCCCAAAATTTCAACCTTTATTGGATTGCTCCAGAATATTCCAAGACCACCACTGCGGCCTTGACTACTAACAGCAAAAGCATTGTCATAACCAAGAGTACTTGCTAGTTTTTTCTACCCTATGCCTATCAATTTGTGTTTCAACGATACAAAGCAGGGTAGGGGCAAATTTCGGTACTAGCTCACGGAGCTCTCGGACTGTCGCGGCCTTGCCCGCGCTGCGGCAGTTCCAGCTGAGGAGACTCATTGTGCCCGGCAGTACTCCCCGAAGGAGTCCGCCGATGCTGCTTCAAGTAACTTGTCACCTATCTTGTTATCAATCTTCCCCTGTGCACTTTGCTCCCCGACCAAGCTCGTTTTCGCCCTCTTCAGATCTTGCTTTGGGGGTGGGCTCACCGGTGTTTGAGATGGTGGTAGCGCCAAGACGCCACCATTCATTATCACACCCTGGCCTGCCCCATAAGACTTCACCATTGCATTCACCTGTGTCCTCTTTCTGTTGAGCTCCGCATCAGACATGTGCAGATCTTCCTTTGTGCCCCCATCAGGCTTACCACGAGCAAGATCATGTTCGTCCCGATCACTACTCCCCCGGCCACCTCGACCTCCTCTACGGCCACCACGCCGTCCTCGGCCCCCACCAGGCCCCTGGCCCGTGCGCATTGCCCAGGTAGCCCTCAAGTCCTTGAATATCAAAGCAGAAGGAGGATGGATGCCGGTGCCATGTTCTTTAAATAGGTGACCTAACATGCCACAAACCGCACACCAATCTGGGAGTTTATCATATTTCACCCTGTAGATCTGCCTTCTTCCTTCTTGTATCATCGAGACTGTGTTCTTTAGCGGCTTGGTGACATTGATCCTCACCCAAACTCTGTGAAAATTCCCCGTAAAGTCTTGCGACGGGGGTTCAGCGAACAGTACCTCTCCTATCTTTGCTGCCAAAGATGACACTAGATGAGCATAGAGGGGTGGTATATCATGAATTTGCACCCAGATCTCAATGGAGTCAAGTTGGACAGTGGAGGGTTTAGCTATTCCATCATACGGTTTAAGAATTACCGCATCTCCTCTAAAGTGCCAAGGCCCTTCCTGGGTTACACGCTCCCAATCTCCCAAGCATGCAAATTGAGCTGTGTAAAGATTTTCCTCTAAAGGCTTGAACTGAACCTCTTGGGCAAGATCCCAAGCTGATCTCATGTTCCTGAAAAACCAAAATTGACTATAGGTTTTGGCACTGTTGACCTTGACGAGCGCAATCCATCGAGCCGCCTCCAATGGCGCATCCTTCTCATCAAAAAGCACGTCATCGAGATCCTCTTCTCGCAGTCCCAATTCTTTCATCAGTGTTGCCACGTCGTCAACCTCTAGCACCGCCGAAGCCGATCCTGCAGCTCCATCAGATGCCATCTACCTTCGATCCCTAACCCGACAGAACTATCGGGCCTTCCAGAGGAACCCTAGGTCCTCCCCCTCCCCACCGCCGCCTGGACCAGCGAGCGCCTACGGCGCCCCCTAATCAAGGGGAAGACGGCAGGGGATCACGGCGGAGGCAGGGGATCGCAGAACTCAACGGCGGCAACCGGAATCGCCCCGAGAGGAGGAAACCCTAATTAGAGGGAAATTGGTGGCATCCCTGGGAGAGAGGCTTGTACTGAATATTTTTCTTCCCCGAGGCCATGTGAGCTCGAGTTTAGAAATTTCGTGTCTATTTATTGAGAGTTCTGAGCCCAACATGTAGGACAGCCTACCTCGGGCCATTTTATGAGAGCAGCCCAATCCCTTGTAGCTGATGGGCCCATCATACGTACCCCACTTGTGTTCGGCTACTGGAATACTGAGACCAACAGCCTACTAACCGCAAGTGGCAAACCAACCACAGGTCATCGCAATTCCTATTTAGCGCATGTAGCGTCAGTTTTTAGGCCTTGTACAATTCTAGATGCTTAGGGAGGTGTTTAGAAAAATAAACCAGATTTTTCTAAAGCACCGGTGCCTATTTCTATAGGAGAGGCGCCTAATTAAGCGTCTATCCTGTACAAATAAGCATCGGTGCTTAAGAAAATTCTGGTTTATTTATAAGGCCTTGTACAATGGGAGGTGCTTAGGGAGGTGCTTAAAGAAATAAACCAGATATTTTTTAAGCACCGGTGCTTATTTGTACAGGGTAGACACTTAACTAAGCGTCTCTCCTGTATAAATAGGCACCGGTGCTTCAGAAAAACTCGGTTTATTTTCCTAAGCACCTCCCATTGTACAAGGCCTAAGCACCTCCCCTAAGCATCTTACATTGTACAAGGCCTTAAGCGTCGTGGAAGGAAGCCAACGCCCACCATCCCCCCTCCCTCATTGGCCGACCCAAAAAAAGGCGAGCGCTCGCTCGGGGCGCGTTGTTTTTCGCAGTTGACTGGTCCATCATTGATTGTTGACTTTTCAAAAAATACAATTTAAAAACACAATATTTTTAAAAGATTGCACGTGAATTCGAAAAAATCATGGGTTCAAATAAAGGTCATGTTTTTGAAAAAGTTCACGAACTTGAAAACTTCATGAGTTCAAAAAAAGTTCATGGGATCCAAACAAAGTTCACGAATTCGAAAAAGTTCATGAGTTCACAAAAAGTTCACAGGATTTGGAAAATTTCACGGCTTTGAAAAAAGTTCACGGGATTTAAAAAGAGCTCACGTATTTGAAAAACTTTCACGAACTGGAAAGAGTTCACTAGTTCAAAAAAGTTTACGCATTTGAAGAAAAGTCCATGCATTTTTAAAACTTCACTAATGTGCAAAAAGTTCACGATTTTTGAAAAACAAATCAAACATTTGAAAAAAAAAGTTCGCCAAAAAAGACAAATAAAAAAGAACCAAAAACCAAATAGAAAGCCAAAAAAGCCATCTGATAGCTTCTAGAAGCTTCCCCAAACCGACCAAAAGTTTCTAGAAGCCTAAAAAACCAACTAGGTCGCTTCCGAAAAAACAAAGAACGTTGCTTAGGTTGGGATAACGCATCTCTACTCATATAAAAACCTAAGTTGATGATGATGGTGTGCCTGCCATCTTTCATCAATAGCCGTCGGATCTAGATCTGACGCATACAAAGCAAACTGCTGCAGTTTTGCAAAAAGATGCCCACACTTGTTTTCATATTTACAAACAACTCCTTGTCTCTCCCAATCAGCCTTATCTCTTCGCCACCACATCCAGAAGGCCATGGAACAATATGGTGTGATGGCCGCTACCGGCGCCGTCCACCTCCAATCTTGGTGTCCCGTGCAATGCACGGGCATCTTACTAGTTCACGTACAAAAGTCTGCATTGTCGTGAAAAGTCTTTCGAGAAGGGGGAAAATGGGCCTACTACAATCTCCCTCGATGTCCCAACAGGGCTTGGCCCATTTACATTTTTATTCTTCTCCTTCGAACTGTCCGTCAACTGTACACAATGCGCGTGCGAATTTTTCGTGGATTCCGATTTTGGAATCTTCTAGACGCTTCCCATTTTAA